>NC_092215.1:59658950-59698388 GCF_043381705.1 Parasteatoda tepidariorum | reverse complement strand
AAAGAAAAATTTTTTAGCAGATAATTTTATCCGAACTGAAAAGACTTAGGTAGTTATAGCACCCTGTGCGAAAATTGTTCAACAACTTATCTCTAGGAATAATGACTTTCATATGAAAGAAAACTTTAGTAACATTAATTGAGTTTGTACTCTCTATCACTAACGCTTATGCTTTGGTGCCCTCATAAAATAAAAACAGAGTGGCTAATCTTGTGTTGATAGCCACAGACAACACTTGACATAACTTTTCATTAACCGCATTTTTAAATTATTCATTCAATAACTGCAATGTCACATTATTTAAGATAACTATAATACTTTGAATTCATAAATTTTTTAAACATATCCTACACCTCCTTGCAGAAAAATATCGTACTTTCTCTACTTTTTTATTAGTAAAAAAAACTGAGAATAATTCATTTTGATTTTAAGTTCCTTTTGAAAATAACCAGTACTATAAAAAAGTGCTTGTTAAAAGGTTTAGCTAAAATCATCGAAGATAGATATTATTAAAAAGAGAGAGAATCAATCATAATTGCAGCGACTCGAACCATAGCCACCATATATTTCTCGGTGGCTATGTTCGAACCACGTTGCTCATCCAGTATGTTGATAGAAACGCACATGCGCCAGCACACGGCCCGCTATAGCTCCCGAATGGAGAGCTACAGGATGAGATGCCACCAACAAGATTAGTCTAACTCTGAGTGCCTATCGCAACAGCTCCAACACAGCCACTGTGTAAAAACCGCTCCATCAATGTTACCTCACTTATGATAAGTAAATATTTTCAATTTCGCTAAGAATAGGAGATTACAAACAATTATAGTAATACTTTTGACGTAGTAATAGAAATGTAAATATTTATTTATTTATTTATTTTGGAAAACTGGGACTCTTGCTTCCTAATAGTTATACAAGAAAACCAATCTGGTGGCCATATCAAATCATTTATAAAAATTAATGGCCTCCATATTGTTATACATAATTAGTTTCTTTCACCATTATAGATATCATTTGAGTCATAATGGCTCAGGGGATAGAGTGTTCGCCTTCCAATGAAGTGAACTGAGTTCGAATCCCAGTCATGGCCGGTCGATACGAATTCCGCATCTGGCTTGCACCGATCTCAGTGTTGACGTAAAATATCCTCAGTGTTAGATGGATCATAGGTTAGAGTCCCCTTGCCGCCAGGCTAACCGTGGGAGATTTTCGTGATTTTCCTCTCCATGTTACGCAGATGCGGGTTAGTTCAATCAAAAAGTCCTTCATGAAGGCAATTTTCTCCCAATACTTGATCCAGAAGTTCCCTTGTCTTCTGGATTGGGTTCAAAATTACAAGGCTACAGAGTTGAACATTAGTAGTCGTAAACCTAAAAAATTGGGTCAGCTGTTCAACGACTGTTATAATATAAAATAAAATGTAGATACCATTTATCTTGGAATTTATATTTGTTAGTAAATTCGACTTTACGTTTTTGCCTTATCTGGGTCAATTCTGAAGCTCAGATAAATCGCAAAATTTCGTTTTTCTTTTCCTTCTTTTCCTTAAATACCAGCCATTCTGTGATCATTTTTTAGTCCAACTTATTAGTTGAAAGTCACCACAGAAGTCAAATATTGTTCAAAGTTTAGAATTCTGTTTAAAACTTTATTGAGAATAATTTTATAATGATGAAAATTCATTCATTATTATTTTTTTGCTCTGCAGTATAGTCCCATGTTTAATTTAATTTAACAATTCAATTTAATCAATTTTTTTGAATGCCAAAAAGCCTAACCCCATCCCCAGCAAGCAATCTGAAGAAGTCATCAGCTCACTGGGCTTATTCCAACATCTTTAGCTGTCAAGATAAGGATAATTGCTGTCAGGTGCGTTTCTGGGTATCCATTGTCACCCCCTAAAAAGAACTTGGCTTATTATTCTCTTGGCTATATAGCCATTTTCTCTAGGAGCTTACCTGATAAAGAGGTTGTTATATAGCCTGGCATAAAGAATGATTTTTTCTCTCAGCATAGAGAGATTAAACTGTTAGATTTAAAAGGAAATTTCTTTCTCCAAGAATTAGCAAAGCAAAGGAACAATTACTTTATTTTGACTACTAAACACCATTTCATGAATAGCTAGCTTTTCTCGCGAATCAAGATGGATTTATATATTGTTTCTGCCATTTTAAATAAGCATTGGAATTAAATAAAATTTAAATTATGAGAAATTTTTTTCTAACTATTAAAAATATTTTGACCGAAACCGTTAAAACCTTCAATTATTAAATTAATTCAAATTAATGAAATCGATCGTAATGTTCTTCTTATTTTAATTATAATTATTAATTTTAAACTATACAGTTCATTATCTGTATCAATGAGGTTTAAAAATCAAATACGCATAAGAATTTAACAAAATAAGGTGATTTCATGGTAAAAACATAATTAGAAATCAAAATTTTGTTTTAGGATTTTTATGTGATTTTGAATAAAACTATTTCTATATATTGATATTTAAGTCATAAATCTATACTTGTGAAAAAGTTTTTAAGTAATAAATTAATTTCATATGTCTACAGTGCAGAACTATAAAATCACCCAATAGTCTTAATTGAATTAGCAAAATATTTTCATAATAATTTTATTTATATTTACTATTATTAAGTACAACATTGTTAAATGTGGTTTTATAATCAACTAACTTTTTTTTCCAAACGAGTTTTTTTTTCTTCATAAGTCTTGATTCTGAAGCCTTCCTTTTTTAATCTTTGCTTCTTTTTTAGAAATGAGTTTTTCAAAAATTTATTAGCCTTCAGAAAAATCTACTTTAACTGCAAAATAAGTTGAATATACTTGTTTAGTTTTTATAATAATTTTATTTATATTTGCTATTATTAAGCACAACATTGTTGGAATTTTTTGCAGGCATATTTGCAATTTTCAGTAAAATAAATTTTTTTTTTCAGATTAACTTAAAAAATATACCTTACTATTAACTTAAAGATCATTCTAATTAGTCCCGACCTATTTTTGAATTGTTACACGGCTTACCAACACAATTAAAAATCTCAAGTCAAACATAAGTCGAATATTTTTGAATTTTTATTTTTAAAATTTCTTGGCTGAAACTGAGTAGTAAATATTTTTGTTTGTTTGTTTGTTTTTCATTGTATTTATCTTTCTTTACAAAAATATGCAATTTTATAAAGGTTAAAGCTACTTATATTTCTGGTGAACAAGTACAATGAATTTTTTGTATCCTGCTGTTCATGCACATTCGAACCTGTACTTTAATTTATCTACATAATGTTAATTTCATTCTCTCTAATAATTGTCGATAATTGTATACTAATAAGGCCAGAAATAACTAATCAAAATTTACTGATTTGGCTACCTCATTAACGATCTTTGCAAGTTAGTCACCAAATCACTAAACAGCTTTTTTTAAAGAAAATTATTACGAAGTCTATAATCGAGAAGTGCCGGCGGATGATGTCATTGCCAGCCGTGGGCAGATTTTAAAACATTTTTTTATTTGTTAAATATTTCTAAGAAAACAAGTCTATAAATATTTCAATAAAATATCCATGCACAACCTTGATATCAAACTTCAAGTGCTTTTTTTTATACATTGCATAGTATTAGTTATAGCAATATTGACTTTCACTTAAAAAATATTATTCCATATTTGATGTGTTTAAGTGTTAAATCGCTTTCATTAGTCAACTGCACATTTTCATCTCTTTTTTTTAATGTTACTACACTGATATAATTGTAATATTAAGTCGTGTACTATAAATCAGTATTGATATATCTTTTAATAAAAGTATTTATGGGTGATTCTCACGAAACATGACAATTCGGACCCAAAAATTTCTTCAAATTTAAAGTCTTCAAAATAATCTAAAACTTTTTTTTCTATACTTCTTTAGCTACACTTATTAATATCTTATAGACAGCAGTGTAGTTTATTGACATTTGCTCGAAAAAAAAAATAGAAATTCACCAAATCTTGAATGCCAGGAAAATAACATATTACCTTAGAAGTTTGAAAAACAATAATTTTAAGTTAATAGTAAGTAACTCAACTTAAGCCTTTATGTTGGATGTACCATAAATAGCTTAAATTAATTCTTTTTTACCACTGTAGAAATAAACAAAAAATATTTTGTTGCTGATATGTGCAGAATAAAATTGTGTACAATAATCAATCATTAAATAAATAAATAACATCTAATCATATTACAATCAAACATAAACTTGGTATTAGATTAATATTTGTTTTCCCCCTTTACAGTATTAGCAGTTAAAAAGAATTTCTGGTAACACTTCAATGTCCTGGCATTCATAAGCCAGGAAAATGACAGCCAGGATAATGACAAATTCGCCATTTTATACCATATAACTTTACTTTAATTTAATATTTTGGCCGAAGACGTTTATATTCTGCAGAAAACAACAGTATTTCTTAAAATAACTCAGATAAATCTATGTAGTTTTTGTTATTAATGATTTCAAGAAGCCAGGAAAATGACAGCATTAAAACCTACTCACCTTGAAAAACTTTTTGAAATAGATTTTGAGCCAGAAAATTGATTCTTTATTCATGCAACAAGACATGTTCAGATAGGAGGGTATCTAATCAATCTATTAACATAAGATATTGATTCCTGGCGCTATCTATTTTGGTTATAAATCACTATATAAATCACCCTCTGCGTATATTCTAGAAATACTTACATAGGATAAGATAAAAAAAATTAGATTTTGAAAAATATATGGGAAGTTTTGAAGATAGTTATTATTAGAAATATTGTTTGGGACATGCCAGGAAAAGGACATTTTGATATTCAATTAAATTTTTTAAGTATACAAAACAGTCAATGCTAGTGCAAAGTCATTTTGAAATGATTAAAAGCAATGCTATTTATAAATTTTTTTTAAAAAAATGTTCTTTTAGTATTATAGTATTAGATCTTGGGGCAAGGGACAGTGCATGTCATGTTTCGTGAGAATCACCCTTATGTTAGTCATGCATGATGATTATTCTAAGATTTGAGTTTTAAAGTGTTGATTTTGCTCAGTACTCTTTTAATATCACAAGTCTTTAATATCACTCACCAACCTCCGGGTTGCTTCGTCTGCGAAGACGTCAGATTTCAGCTGAAGTTTTCCGTTTTTCCTTAGACCAGCAGCTTACTGATCGTTAAGATAAGGTTCCCAGACGAACATCGAAGTCAAGCATCATTGGTTGCGGTCAGTAAGCAGGTAGGTGAGCACTTTGATCAGCCAGCGAAGGGACAGCGGGTGCGTGGGATCCCTTATGAAAAAGTCGAGGTATAAATGAGGTATAAACGAGGTATATTTTAAAGGTATAAGGGAGGTTGTTATTTAAATACGTCGTTAAGGTTGAAAAGAGTGCAAATGAATACCTCAAAATCAACCTTAAATATACCTTAAATATACCTCCAGAGGTATATATGTTTCAACCAGAGGTGTTTAATTTTACATCTTCGGAGAGGTAGATATTTACTACTTTAAAGTGTTTCATTTTCAACCATCGGTTATTACTTTTCAGCCTGAAGAATATTTTTTTACACTTGTGGAAGTATTTATTCAACAACCTACGCTGTGTCGTTTTACACTTCTGGTTGTTATAAATCAACCTCAGGTGTATTTTGTTCTACCTCAGGTAATTATTTTTCAACCTCAGGTATATAATTTTATGCTTGTAGAGGTATATATTTATCAACCAATGGTGTGTCGTTTTGCACTTCTGGTTGTTATAAATCAACCTGAAGTGTATTTTTCACACTTGGAAAGGTTATTTTTATTAAAGTTTATTATGGAAGGGAAGATACCTACCTTAAGTTATTATTTCGTAACCTGAAGTATATATTTTTGTATTTTTAGAAGTATTAATTTATCTACCAAAGATGCGACATTTTGCACTTCAGGCTTATGTAGCTCAACCTAAAGCTGTTTTTTCAGTACTTACGAAGGTGAGGTGTTATACGGACCACCTAGTTGATTAATTTTTAACCTCACTATATAAAATATATAATATATATATAAAGATATTATCTATATTATATGAAGAAGTATGTCATTACATTTTTTCACTAGTAGACATCTTCATTTATCAATCTGAAGTTTTTAATATTAAACCATCGCAGTAATTGCTTCTTTTGTTAAGCTATAAAGGAAAGTTTCAAATGCATAATTCTTCTGTAATTTTAATAGATTGAATTAAATCATCTTAAAATTACACTTACACAAATTCTACAATTAGTAAAAATTATTCATGGGAACTCATATTTTTAGAAGATAGTTGTCTAATGTGCTTGAATTTCTTAAGCTATAAAATTACAAATTTAAATAATTAGTCAGCTGAAATTCAAATACTTTTATTTAAAACTAAAATTTAATTTTTTTACAAATCAACAAAAGTATTTTAAATACTGTTTCCGTCTACCTGTTGAAACTTGTAATTATTGGAACCTAAAAGAAAAAAAATGAATTAGTAAGAAAGTCATATTTACAATAATAGTGGCAGGTTTTAAACTATTAAAATATTACAAATTATTTTTTTCATGATTTAAAGTAACTGGATGAAGTTAATTTTCTTTTTCAGATAAATAGTAGTACTCTTCTGCCATTTCTATTCAATCCTCATAGCTAAAAAGCATGGCAGGTACGACAGCCACAAAATAAAGTACACTGAAGTCAGTACTACCATTAACAGATTTACAGAAATTCAAATATATAATTCCAATCTTAATATGCCATTTTAACGCTTCGTATTTTTCTATACATTTGGTATCATTATGGTACTTGTAAGTTTGATAATTATATTTTCTTTTTTTTTTTCTTACACATCTTTAAACTCAATAAACCTAGTCTATATATTTTTATACTTTTTGTCAGACATTATGAAACTAATAGCTTTTTTATAAATTTTAGACGCTGATTCTGAAAAGGACTTCTGTTATTGTCAATCACATAAGAGTTTCTTAAAAAATAGTTATTTTAATATTTTTTAATAAATGTAATCAAGAATCAACAATCGTTTAATAAAATTAAATTTTAATGTTATGTACCAATTTTTATATTTTTTTACACTCAATCGAATAGAAGAAATTACAAGTTGATAAGGAGCATTTATTTTAAAGTTGTGAGTAATTTTATGTGAGGAAAATGTCTAAGAGAGAATGATTTGAAATAATACTTTTAAAATAAGTTGAATACAATATCTCCTATATAATTTATAATACCAAGCAGAATAAAACTAATAGTTAGTTGTTACAATCATTTGTTTAAATATAAAAACATATCCCATAAGATGAAATTCAAAAAATTGCGTATTACTTTCAACAATAAATGACTTTATTTGCAATTGATTTTATTCAATTCAGCATTAAAATTGCATAAGAAACTATACTGACTTATTTCTAAAAATAATTTTTGAAGTAGTGAACCATAAACAGCTGCATAAAAATGCTCATAACCTTGAAACAAATTGTCATATAAAATTGAAATCGGGTTTAATTCGATTCTGTTCAATATTTTTAAAGTAATAACAATCTTCTTAGTAAATAATTAACGTGGGAAAATTGAGAAAAAATAACACGTAGTGAATTTAATAGCATTAATAGCAGTGTGATCAAACATAAAAAAGTGAGCTAGTACAGCTACCAGTTTACAATTATCAAATATCTAACAAACTATTGTTATCAACAATTGAATAAATGCAGAAGTTTATTAGGAGAGATTACTTTTTCTTTATGGTATAAATTCAGAACTATTTCCTAGGGGAAGGCTGAGCAGTAACTTGCTAGTCACTTCTTCATCGCTGCTGCGCATGTGCTATTTACAGCCTAGGTCATCTCAGCAATATCAGGGAACAGTGGATTAGCTCTGTAAATATATATATATATATATATATATGTAAGAAAAAGAAATTGCACGTTAATCAGATTTAAAAAAAAAAAACAGATTTAAAATGCATTGTTATTATACATATTTTGACTCATAAACAACAATATAAACTTTGCAACAGATATCCGAGCAAACGATAAGCATACAGCTATAGTAGAATTTCAAAGCAAAATTGCTATTTTAAAGATATTTCAATTTTCAATGATTTATTTATAAGAGAAATTATGAACATTTTACTCAACTAATCAGCTTGCATACTGCAACGTTGAAACATATACATTTAAGCAAAATAAAAGAATAGTTATATTTGAATAAATTACAAACAATAAAATATACTGTGCATAACCTGCTGTAACGATTCACCAGTAACGTTACCCTAAACAGCGACGAGAAATATTTCGATTGTTCTCTCTTATTGCTAAGCCTACACTAATAGCTTCTAAGAATATCCTCCAACTTAAACTATTTAAGATCAGGAGGCATCTTTAAAACAAAAATAATAAAATTTAAGTTTGAAAATTGAAGCATATTTGATTAAAAGTGATAAAACCAAATTAATAAATGTCAAGCACACTTACCGAATTTCGAATACACTTTCGATTGTCAACACACACGCCATTTGCCGGCTCGCACGGAACTCTGGGAATTGAGCTAGTTAATATGAAGTGTACTTTAAACAACCTTAAAACAAGCTTAGGTATAAATAAAATGACTTCATACACCTCAATAAATACCTCACTCTCGTTAGTTGAAATAAGGTTGATTTTTTTATACCTCATAAATACCTCTTTTGTTACAAGTGTAAGAAAAACAACCTGGTATACCTTGGAAACTACCTCATCAGTCTGGTTGATATGAAGTGATTTTAAAATAACCTCAAAATAAGCTTAGGTATAAATAAAATGACTTCATATACCTCAATAAATACCTCACTCTCTTTAGTTGAAATAAGGTATATTTTTTTATACCTCATAAATACCTCAATATCGTTAGTAGAAAAAAGGTATATTTTTTATACCTCGTAATTACCTCACTCTCGTTAGTTGAAATAAGGTTGATTTTTTTATACCTCATAAATACCTCTTTTGTTACAAGTGTAAGAGAAACAACCTCGTATACCTTAAAAATCATCTTATCAGTCTGGATGATTTGAAGTGAATTTAAAACAACCTCAAAATAAGCTTAGGTATAAATAAAATGACTTCATATACCTCAATAAATACCTTTTTATCGTTAGTTGAAATAAGGTAAAAATTTTTATACCTCAAAAATACCTCTTTTGTTACAAGTGTAAGAAAATAAACCTGGTATACCTTAAAAATCTCCTTATCAGTCTGGTTGATTTGAAGTGAATTTTAAACAACCTCAAAACAAGCTGAAGTATATATAAATCAACCTCGTACACCTTAATTACAACCTTTACGAGGTATAATTTTTATTGCTGTTTTCTCTGCAACCTTAAATATACCTCAAATATACCTCAAAACAACCTTAATACCTCAAAAATACCTCAAATCAACCTTAAATATACCTCAAATTTTCGTAAGGGATCTGTCATCGTTATACTGTTTTACAGTAAAGTGCTCCATTTCTCACACAGGTTGTCGGGCTACTAAAGCAGGGTAGCCATCCCCCCTGCAGAGGATCAAAATTGCAATGGCATGTCTTCTGATTCTCCTCAAGGATGTTTCTCAGACCATAGCCCATAACCCATTGCGCAGCTCTAGTGCAACGTAAATAAAGTGTCTACCGTTTTTTACTGACTAGGGCTCGTTCTATGGACATTTTCTGTTAGTTCCCTAATAGTAAATAGAAAATTTTCACTAATTCCATGTTAAGTCACGTTTTCGAACTAAAATGAAACTTTTCTCTTAACTAAGTAAAAACGATCAGGAAAACCACAGAAAAACATTAATTAATTTCAGAATATAATTTCACAGTGTTGTCCAGTGACATTGAGTAGGTAGGGGGCGAAGATTAATATGTAATTTAAGAATTGGTTTTTGAAATATTTTATGCCAAATTGAAAGTTGTTGCTGTTTTTTTTTCTTTTTTTTTCTTCTTTTTTTTGCACTCCGAGCTATTTGCTACAGAATTATGCTGTTTTTTTACTTTGTTAAAATTTAAAATTAGTTTTGGAGTAATTGAATTGTGAAGCTGTATAAAGCTCTATATCAAACTCTAAAGTTCTATATCAAGCCAATATATCAATCTATTCCAATGTATGCAACGAACCATACGAGTGTTTAAAATTAGATAACTCAGAAAATATTCAACCGATTTCACTCAAATTTTGTATTTTGTCATTTAAAATTACATGCTTTAAGATAATGCAAAATTGTGCATACTTTACAATTTAAAATTTTTAAACTGTTATTAAATAAAATAATGAAAAATAATACACAATCATTGAAAAAACTTTTTTTAGTGGAGTTGCATTAGATAAACCATCTTTATAACTTTGGACAAAACTTGCCATGTAAAATTACATTCTTTGAACTAATGTAAAAAATTTTATACTTTTCAATTCAAAGTACTCTCGACTATCATTAAATAAAAAAAATAAAAAATAATAAATACTTATTAAAATTTATTTTTTGCGTGGAATTATCTTTGGAGAAATTAATTTTATAATTGGGTGCAAAAAAATTTTTAGTTCGCTTAAAAAGTTCTCGATATATAGTGAAATACGCAAAAAGTAAACTTTGGGTGGCACTCCTGACCTATTATAAGAACCATGTATCTCAAATTGTGACTATCCTCTATGTTTTGGGGGTCAGAAATCTGAATCTATCGGAAAAATTGTAACTTTATTCTGAAAAAATAAATTTTTGTGTCTAATTTCTAACCTAAACTATCGTCTTTACTGACTAATTAGCATATTTGAGATCACCCTTTCGAACCATTCAGATCTATGTCCAAGAACGTGAAGATCCGATCATTAGATCAAAAGTTATTCAGAGAGATTTGTTTATTTTTTGCGCACAATACATACACATGTATGTATGCATTTTTGAACTTACACACACGTATTATATACACGCCGTATGTAAATACTTACATACGCTATATAGTATGCTATATAAGTACGCTATATATAAATACTAATGTTCACGCGTACTGCACTGGATGTAAGTTCGTACATATATACGTAGGTACGTTGTATTCACATATGTAAGTAAGTTGTATGAGCATACGTATGCAAGTTGCATGCACAGTGAACAGAAAAAAGAGCACCCCGTATCACTTACGTTCTAATTATTGGATTTTCACTTATTCAATCATAATGATTCGAAGGTCTTACTTTAAATATGCTAATTACTTTGTAGATGATATTTTAAGCTTCGAAATCAGACACAAAAACGAACTTGCGCTTAATAAACATATACTTCTTTCGTCTGACTTGGATTTATGACTATCAAAATAAGGGGGAGAGATTGAAACAATCTGCGAAACATGATCCTAAAAGTTTGATCTGGAAAGTGGTTGAAAGTTACAAAATTTTTTAGAAAAAATACTACATTTATTCACATTCTTGGGCGCTACAATTAATGAAGGATCTTGGCTTCCCCCACTAGACATCTCTAAACTTTTCGTTGCTCAGCTTTCTTTTTGTAGCTTTTAACTTGCATGCTTTCTATGTCTCGTTCAACATCCTCAAGCTATCGTTTTCTTGGTCTTCCAAAACTTCTCTTTCCTGTCCTTTTTTCCCCAAAAGACACTTTTTTAAACTTCGATACGCATTCATTTTTATTGAGAGGCCCAAACACTGTTACCTTTTATGATGTTAATTAGATCTAAATCTTTACATAGTTTCTCAGTTTCTAGACTCGATCACATTGTGTAGTTGTCCAGGTTTCATATCCGTAGGCTATAACTTGTCACAATATTGCTTTGTAGATTTTTAGTTTTAAGCGTACGTGATATACAAGATGATCTAAATATTTTTTGAAATGAGTAAAAGCATATGTTTCCTTCTTCCTGCTAGCCTTAATTTCAATTTTAATGGAATCATCTTCTGCCATTATAGATCCCAGGTATTTAAATTCAGTAATTCTTTTAAACTCTTCTCCATTATTGATCTTTATAATCGATGAAGCTCCTCTCTCTTCCTGTCCATCAGCGTGTACTAAATTCATCAGAAATACTAAATTTATTTTGAAATGTTTAATATGAAATATTAAGTGCGATAATTACATAACATTGTGAAAAATTATTAAACTTCGAAAAATTATATTCAATAATTCTCCTTTTATAAATTATACACAATTTTGCAAAAGAACTAAACAACAAATATTGAATAAGGTATAAAATCAGTAAAAAAAATGTCTTTTATTTGAAAAGAATGCTTACTTGCCATATATGTAGGATCGATTCTTCTTAGAATTTTTATTTCGTTGTATTTTGCCAACTTCTACGACTTTCAGTAAAAATTAAGAATTTTTTTTCATTAGGTACCGTTTGCTCAGTTCATAAGCAGCATAAATCTGATTCGAAGTTCGAACCCCTTAATGTAATTTTTTTAATTATTTTCCCATATCTCGAGACTTTTTTAAATGAATCGAAAAATTTGTGCTCACAATTATCAAATTCATTTGTCCAAAGATAATTCTTGAAAAAATAATTTTAAACAAGTACTTATTATTTTCTACTATATTATTTAATAATAGTCGAAAAGAAATTTGATTAATTAGGTATAAATTTTTACATCTTTTTAAAGAAAGTAATTATGAGGCAAAATACGAAATTTGAATGAAATCAGTTCAATAGTTCCCGAGAAATTGAATTTTAAAGAAGTTGTATATTTAAAATTCGATTTCTCAGGAACTATTCAACCGATTTCGTTTGAATACTGTACTTTGCTTTGTAAAATTATATTCTTTAAAATGTATATGACTTTTCGACTATTATCAACTAAAACAATAAAAAATAATAATACATTATTGAAAATTCCGCCCCATTTTTGTTATTCAATAACAGTGAAATTTATAATTACTGTAATATATGATACATATAAGAGTCAGTTATTTTTACGATACAGTGCATAATAAGAATCAATAATTTAAAATGCCTATATGCGATCAAACGTACACACAGCACAGCGAGAATATTAATATGAATTCAATGTATAACAAGAATATACAATGTATAACAAGAATCATTAATTTAAAACGCATATATGCAATCAAACGTACTCACAGCACGGCGAGAATATTAATATGAATTTAATGTATAACAAGAAAATTCAATGTATAACAAGAAAATTCAATGTATAACAAGAATCATTAATTTAAAATGCATATATGCAATCAAACGTACACACAGCACAGAGAGAATATTAATATGATTTCGAACTGAGCTTAACAAAACCGAATCGGATGTACAAGGATATATAAATGAAGCGGCGTTCATTCAATGGATAGATTTCCGCAAATCTTGTTATAAGAATATAATTATCTTTATTCACAACTAAAAAACGTGCATGCCGTTGTAAAAGTTTACTTCTGTTTCAGCGGTATGTTCAGTATCGTGCGGGGCTAAAACAAACCTTCTCGTTCTCAAATTGTAAATAATATCCGTTGGCGTTCGTCGTCGGTTTCGTACAAATTGGTAAGAATAATTTATGAGCGGAAAATCTTTCTCTTGGGTTCCTGGTGTGAGCTTTCTTATTTATTAGTGTTTAGATATAACTACACGCTTTAAGTATCTATGAACGCTCAATACGGTATTAACTTGAAATAACACACTATTTTTTGAGTTTTAAAACACCGAATTCAAATAGTTATTATCACACCATAGTTTTCGCAGACTTCGTGGAGGACTTTTTGATGGAACTACCTGTATATCACGCTTGTGTTGCATGGAGAGAAAAACCATTAAAAACTCCTACGGTTAGCCAGACATCAAAAGGATTCTAACTCATGATTCGTCTACCACAAAGGATAGTTTATGTCAGCATTGTAATTGCTATGATCCGAGAGTAGTAGTCATTTCAACCAGCCAATGCTGGGATTTGAACATGCGCCACCTCATTAGGAGGCAAACGATTTATTTCTTGAGCCACTGCGGCTCTTTTGTTGCCTTAGGAACCTTAGATTGTAAGAAACTATAAAATGCGAGAAATGAATTATTTTTTTCTTAACGACAGGCACTGAACTTCTCGTTCTTTGTCTCGGAAGATGCTGGAAGTGTTACTCACTTAACGTTACCCGGTGGGCACCTGTGAACTTAACTTTCAGAGGCGACCGGCGATTACATTACCCATACCACACTGACACAAACCCGCTCATAGGGGGCACCACACTCACACATCAGAAGACAATATACAGAGATAAACATCCATGGGATACAAGTCCGCAACCATTGGTTTCGTAACCAATCTTGAAATCCTAGATTATATCAGGATTCAATAGTCATTTCCATATATGGCAACGTTACTTTAAAAAGTAGCGAGTAAAAGTGCAAGTATTTTTAAAAAAAGTAACAAGTAAAAAGTTCTTATTTTAAAAAATAACGAGTAAAAAGTACAAGTACTAAACAAAAAAAGTAATGATTTAAGAGTACATTTCTAGGAAATCGAAAATTCAAAGTGACCTAAAATTTTATTGAATAATATTCTAATGTTCTTTAATGTTTTTGCAACATTTTTGTTATTTATTTAATTATTTTTAATTTTGAAAGTTATGGACATTAATTTATTTTTAAATTCGGAAGAATATTATAATATATTTTTATAATATAATCGTATAATATAATTTTAAAATCAAATGTAATTTTAATATCAAACTTTTTATGGATTTGCACGAAAAAGGAATTTTATCTATTGATTTTAATTTTTAGTTTATTATTTTTATTTATTTAAATTACCATTGATTTAAAATTGCTTTACTCTATAGAAACGCGTTTTAAAAGAACAAACATAAACAAAGCAAACACGGCGCTTCAGGTAGCTTTGGGATCTTTGAGCTAGTAAAAAATAATTGAATGTGCAGAATAAGTTGAAACAGAACAGTCTACAGTTTTATTTGTAACAATGGCTAATGCTGAAGTCATGCCAGAAAATCATTTTCCAAACATTTCTGCTTAACGGAATAATTAAAGTTTTTATTTTATTTTATTTTATTTCTAATGGCAAGGCAAAAGGTACAAATAGAAAGATGAAATAAATAACGAATACAAATGTACGTAGGATAACAAAGAAAGAAGACCGAAGTCATTGCCTTAAAAATTCTCTAGCTTCCCAATATCTTGAGGACTCAGTGTGTCCATGAAGGGCCCCACATAGAAGCAGGTGGTCCCTGCCCAATTTCTCTCCAGATTTACAAAGTGCACAAAAAGGCGTCGTGGAAAGGCCTATGCGGTATAAGTGAGCAGAAAGACAGTCGTGGCCTGCATATATAGCAAGGAATTGCCGAAGGCTGTTGATCACTTAGCCGCAGAGTGCACCACGAGGAGGTAGATCTACGTTGCACTCCAACAATTAAAGTAAATTGGAGTATTAAAGTAATATGGAATTAAAGTAAAGTAAGGTGGAAATCCTATAGCGCAATATCGGTTGAGTATGGAGGCTTGTACAATACCTCCATCCCAAATCCATTGATTTTTTACAAGGTTCATCTTCTCCATCAATGCTAATCAGAAAGATTAAAATTATTGAATTTGAAATTTGAAAACTGCTTCAAAGAAAGGAAATAAACTGATTAAATATTTACGAGCAAGCAAGTCCCTTTAAAATATCGTTGGCGCGACTTATAGTACACAATTATAATTAATAAACCTCAATATAGTTGATTAATGAGAAACGAATATCAAAATTTACGGAAACGACAGTTTTTTATTCTTTCCCTCGTCTTATTAACTATTCCCTAGCCTATATTAACTTAAAGAGAGTCTTTTTTTTTATTTAAATAAAAATTTCTATTTGCTGACTCAAAATAAACATTTGTAAATTTATTTAAATAAAAAAAAAGATAAAAGTGGTAGAAATCATATTATTACGGAATGAAATCTAATTCGAATGTTAAGTGAACATTTAAAATACCCAGAAGCCAAACCAGAAATCAAAATTATCTGTTTACATGCAAAAAGGAGCTTGGATTTATGTTAATTTTGGAACTATACAATCTTTTTTAAAATTTTGTTTTTATTTTCGGAAACTTTATTTTATAAATACAACAACCTTGTTCGACAAATTTGATAAACATTATAACTTATGTTAGAAAATAAATTTTAAAAAAATGCATTCATATACAAGAAACTCCTATAAATCCAATAAACTACAAATTATATTTTGCTTTTAAATATAAATTTTTTTTTATTTTAAAATATTTCATAATGGTAATTTTTGGGTTTGTAATAACGATGTGCAATACTAAATCCACTCATAATCAAAAATTATGAACAAAAGTTTTATTTTAAAATTTTATGATATGGATAACTAATACGTTTACGTAATAGCATATATGCTACGTTTAATGTAATTCAAGAAAAAATATTTTGTTGCAAAATAAAAAAAATTATAATATTTAAGATTTTTTTTAATGCATACTACATTTCCATTAAATAAAGCATTGTTTTTATAATTTATTACTTTAACGTTAAAAAATGTAAAACTTGTGCCAAAATTTTTTGTAATAGTAATATGAAATTAGTTATTTAAATTATTTAAAAAAAGCATCCAATGTGGACACATTGTTAACAAAATTTTCAATTAACATATTTAAATGAATGAAAAAATTTTCAAATAAATATAAAATGTTATTTTATACATAGAAAATAATTAGATATTAAAATATTACTTACTTTTTTCAAAAAAGATGAAGTCTTCTTAAAGCGAAGTTTCATAAATAAGGAATCTCAATCTATGCACATTAGTCCAGATCTCGGCGAATAAAAAGAGAAACAACGTTTTTTCTTTTCTTCTTTATGGTTCATTTTTTGGAGGAGTAGCAAAAACCAAAATAAATCAAAGTATCTTTGTGTCAATAAGACATCAAAGATACAGTTCATTTGTTATTTAAACAAAACTATTTTCTAAGAGNAAAAAAAAAAAAAAAAAAAAAAAAAAATTCCGTCCCATTTGGTGATAACAGTATTCATATGGGCACTTGTTCATTCCTACCCTCCAAAACTTAACGGTACTATTGAAGATTATTTCTTAGAATTTCATCAAAGATTTTGGCTTGAAACAAAGAAGGACGTTTTAGTGTTTGTAGAAGCATGCCACCGTAACTATCATTCACATTCAGACTATCACAAAGATAACGATTCAGGTGTCAAGATAAGATTCAGGTGGTAAAATAGCCTGTTCACGGATGTCAGAATAATTAAGGCCTTCACACATTTGAAGGTTGGATGAATTATTTTTCTTAAAATCTTATACATTCATTATACTTGGTTTACAGAATTTCAAAGAGCACTTTTTACCATTCTGAAACTTTTTCTTGAGATGAAAACCACCGGTATTCAAAACCTTTGCTATTCATGTCATCCTTTATCGCAGGCAATTTTCAGAAGATGAATAATGACTGTTCTGGACACACAAATCTGGAGAACTCTCCACTCACAATGATAGTTGCAGTCAAAAAAAGATCAAAAGAGCCGTCTTTTCCCTTTCAGGAATGACAATTTTAAAAGGTCAAGATACTTAAACACGAAGCTAGCTGTGAATGCATATATATTGCACATTAATTTTATAAATTAAAAAAACATAAGCATTTTTTTTTTAATTTAATATTTTTTCTTTTAGAAAGCTTACCGAGTTTTAGAAAAAAGTAACGATTTTATTCGACATTTCCGCTGCAAATACTTGTACTTTTTCCCTAAAAAAGGAACGAAAGTACAAGTAAAAGTACGAAATTCAAAAAGCAACGAAGTACAGGTTAAAGTACGTACTTTTTACTTGTACCGGCGGTACAAGTAACGAAAGTAAAACTACTGCCATATATGGTCACTTCTAGACTTCATATTGCGTACGACTTTATGCGATTTTTCAAACAAAATAAAAAGTGAACCAAAAGATTGGTTGGTTCAATAAAACAAAAAGCAGGCAGGAATATTTTTTTCAATTGATTTTACAACATATATTGTCACTGAAAAATTGCGGGAGTTGAAGATACTATATGCGGGAGTTATACTAACGATCAAAGCAATTTTTCAAAAATGCTCTACAAATCAAATCTTATTTTACGTCAAAGAGAAGAATGTTTCCTCGATGTAGCGATCCATTCGAAATACATCAAATTTCTCTAAGGAAAGTCTCGACAATGCAGTTAGAGAAGGAATTCAAACTGGTATAGAATAACCATGCCAAGTATTTGCTTCCTTAAATCGACAAATATTTTTTGATAGCACTGAATCTTCAAAGAAGATGTTTACTTAAAATGAAAGCATTATATTTCTAGAGGTTATAAAAATTCTTTCTGAATTATTTTTTTTCTGAGAAAACAAATGAAATTCTGAACTATATAGGTCATTCGCCTCGTCTTATCGTTTGCTACCTATATTTCTCTATATTAAAAAAAAAGTTACTGTTAGTGTCACTTGCTGTTTCTGAAATTGTTCGCCTCACACGTTTTTCACTTTCAAAGCGTAAAAACTGTTGCATTAAAAAAATATGACATTTTTAACATTTATAGAAAATTTAAGGAACACTCTAATATCGAAATGTTAGTGGTGTGAATATTAGTTTTTTTACCCATTAACACAGAGTTCTTGTATACTTGTTTAATATACTTGTTACAGAGTTCTTTTATACTTGTATACTTTTATACTTGTGTTATATTTTTTTATACTTGTTTACATTATTTTGTATTTCACTCCCTGGCCAAATTATTAGACTCACTATAAAATTCTGTGCAAAATCTTAATTATCGGGTGATACTATACAACTTCATTGTTTCTACATTACTGAAACCGGTTTGCACTTGTTTATGTTCGTGTATTAATTGGTTAAATTAGACGATATATTATAAAAATATAGAATATTTATTATGTCAGGTATTATGTTAGTATATTATAATAATTCGACCAAATTATTAGACGCACTAAAGTTTTTAATAATTATATGCTTTTCGCGAGTTTATATGCAATGCTTTTATATTTAAACATACATGTAATGGGCTTTTATTGGGGTGATTTTTTATATACTTCCTATTTGTAATTATTTTTAACGTATTACATTACAATGCAGGAACGTAAAGAAGTGCAAACTGGTTTTAGTCGTGTAGAAACAATAAAGCTGTATAGTATCACCTGATAATTAAGATTTTACATAGAATCTTTAGTGCGTCTAATAATTTGGCCAGGGACTGTAATTTAGATCAAAGTAAGTGAAAAATCTTATATTTAGCTTTTTAATAATTTATGCTTATAAAATACTGCATGAAATGCGGGTGTTTCTTTCTGAATTAGAAGGGAAATCTTCCATACGTGACCCACTTCCAACAAATTTATTTCATTTACAAAATTAATTATTAATAAATTATTGAATATGAATGAAAAAAATCAAACAAGTTTTTTGGATTTATATTTTAGTACAAATATAATTCCGGTAATCTAACATGTCTTTTAGTAACTATTAGACTGTTTTTTTATAATTAAAAAGCACCAATATATATTTTTGCTTGTAATTCGAGCTTCAGAAAAAAATTTATAAAAGGCACACTGGTGTTCCTCCTGCGTCAAAAGAATAGTAAGTTTAAGTTCTCCTTTATAGTTATTTTGCAACCAGCATTGAAAAACTGACCTATTTTTTAGTATTCGAAGTTTTGAGACTTGATTCAACAGATGTTTATAATCATCTAAATTTCTATTACCTCAAAAAATTGTTTATGGCTTTATATTAACTCGATATTTACCTAAACATCTTTAAAAGATTGGTGTTGTACAGTGTGTTTTCTGTTTCTATGGTTGCTTTTTATTATTAATAGAAAACAATAATAATGCTTTATAAATTATTTGCCTCTTCAAATCCGAGAAAAAGGGAAAAATTCGCTAGCTAAAAAGATTACATTCAAATACATTTAAAACACTGTATAAAAACAAAAGACTATTTTCTGTTTCAATCAAATAAATGTGTTTTCGACCACTAATGAATTAAATAATAGAAAACAATTATTAATTTTAATTTTATATGAAATTATTTTTGGATAAAGTAGTTTGAATTAACAATAATTTTGGAGAAGAGCTGAAAACGCAAGAATTAAAATTTATATTAAGGGGTCCAAACTTTGAACCCCACATCTGATTATTCGAACCATATTTTCCAAATTGCGGCTAATCCTTATATTATGAGAGTGAAGAATCCAAAACCGGTGGAAAAAATTTTATGTTTGTTTTAAGAAAGTACGCTTTTCTGTCTAATTTCGTAACTTAAAATATCGCTAGAATAACTTAATTAGCATATTTATGGTCAATAATTTTAAATCATTAGAAGGACATGTTAGTAAGTAAAATCTGATCATTAGAACAAAAGTTATTTAGGGGCTCCTTTTTTATTATGCGCACACAATATACAATTCATTTTTAGAAATTTTAGATCCTTTCAGAATATTTCAGCAATTTTGTGAAAATGCTGTTCTTCAATAAATATTATGCTATCACTTCTTTAGTTTTATTCTAAACGTATGAATAAAACTAAATAACGTGTAAAGAACGTGGAACAACGACAGACATATTATGGTTTCGTTTCAATTATAAGGAGCCTTTATTTTTTAAGAAATAAAATTGATTAGAAGTTTAGCTATGTAGGGCGATGAAAGTATGTAATATCTTGACTTTAAACATATCTTTCAAGTAATTCCTCTCTTTCAAATGTTTTTAATTTTTACATCTTGCAACATCTAGCTAACCAAACTTGTTTAATTTTCTTGTTTAAGTTTGCACTGCTTTTTTCTTTGAGGCAATTTATTTATAATTTTTTTTGTTTCCCCCCCCCCACCTTCTTCATTCGTTGTTTCGACGCTGAGAAAGATTCAGTCCTTAATACAAGAGAACTTGAAGATTAAGTACTTAAGCACTTGATGCATTTTATAATCGAAACTTATAATATATCTGTTTATATGTAATGTTGTGTTTTCTCATTGTTTAGCTTTATTCATATGTAGAACAAATTTCTTTTACTTCTCTCTGTTTTCCGCCTTTCCTTCTGTGTTTCAACGCTGAGCAAGATTGAATACTTAATATAACAGAACTTGAGATTTAGTACCCAAGCAGTTGAGTACTTAAAAGAGTTTAGAACCGAAACTATATGTTAGTTTATATGCCATTGTTTATTGTGTTTTCCCATTATTTAGCTTTACTTATATATAGCACAAAGTTAACCTTTTCTTTAATTGGATACTGTATATTTAGTAAGGAGTAGCGTAGCCAATGGGGGAGGATTAGGGGTTAAAACTATTGGCGTAGAGTGAGGGCAGCACACTTTTTGTTTTTAGGAAACTGTTAGTCTAGATTAAGTTTTATACATAAATTTATATATAAATATATAAACATGAAGAAAAAAAATAATATGCCGTCTATATAAATAAAACTTGAAATAAATGTATAGTTTTCTAAAAACAAAATGTGTTCCCGCCCCCCGTCACTCTACGCCTCTGGTTAAAACTCCTCTCAGAAATCATTCATATCAATTAATTCTTTTGCTGATCAATCATAAAAGACTACATTATGATGGCACAGAATGTAATAAAATGATGTTAATTAAAAAAATTAATACAATGGAAATAAACACAAGAGTTTTTTCTCACGAAATTTGCAGCATCTCTCCAGTGCTTGTACTTGTATAAATTTTAATGCATTAAACATCACCAATTTTGAGCTGGATGACTTAAAAATCTTGCAGTTTTTTCAATTATCCGATAAAGTTTCTTCTGAAGCTGATCAAAAAAAAATTCAAAAATTTTATCGGTTAGGTCTCTGTAGAAAAAGAAAAAAAAAACTCAAGAGTTCAAAATAAAGATAAAAGTTCAACTAGATAAGTTAAAAATTATATCTAGTAAATTATGTGCATGCTCTCCCCTACATATTAATTCATAGATATTATTCAATAATTTTATTTAAAAGTAGCTAACTGTTTAAAAAGTTTCCTATTAAAATGATCGTGTATTGAAAATGTATAAATATTAAAAGTACCAACTTTAAAACCCCACCCAGAAATACTTTCTGGCTACACCAATAGTAACACTAAGAAACAAATGTTTTGTTGCATTTTTACAAATGCTTGATCTTGCCTAATTCAGGTGTGAAGATTTTAAATATTAAATTAGTTTTGCTCTTAAAACAACAGATTTTTTTAAAATGGCATTTTTAGTCTATTTTTTGTCGGAATGGACAACTTTTAAAACGTTATATATAAGAGGAGGTCGCGTAAATGTTGCGACTAACTTCTAGGGGAGTTGGGGCACGTGAATAGGTTTAAAACTGCAATGGAACTCATGTCCGGCAATGTCTTCGTTTGCGAGTAGGGCCGCTTCCCTATTATTACCTGTTCAGAAGACACGAAGAAACACTTCATACAGGTACGCCTCCGTAGCGGCGTATGATGGTTTTTCCGGCCATGAATTCCCATGCAGTTTTAATTCTGATGATGCACCCTAACTCCCCTTCAGATTCATTGCAACATTTATGCGATCCTCTTTTATATGTAAACTTTTTAAAACCGTAGATTTCGACAAGAAATAAACTAAATATGTCCCTTTTGCAAAAACTGTAGCTTCGAGAAAGAAACTGATCTCAGATTTGAAATCAGCGATATGAAAGTGTCTAAGATCCGTAAAAAAATATTATGCAACGAAACATGAAAAAAATTTGTTCCTCCAGTGTAAGTTTTGAATTCTTTATAAATGAAAATTACAAGAATTAAGGAATGATTGATTTTAAATTTCAGGTAAAGAAGAATCTTAAGATGAATATGTGGAAGAAATGATCACTACTCACAAGACAAAGAAACCTTTCTTGAAAATGGAATCAAACTATACAAACAGCAGCAGTATCCATCCTATCGAATATTACTATTTGACCGAAGCAAATACAACATCATTTTTAAGCTTCAGAAATGTGTCTGATGAAGAAACTTTATGGAACTGGGAATCATATCCTGATTGGAATGGCTCCCAATATCCCAGTGGATATTCCCAAGTTCGAATCATTCTAACAGCTTTCTTTGTGACAATTATTATGGTCGTCATTGTGGTAGGCAATATGCTGGTTTGTATAGCAATAGCGACAGAGAAAGCTTTGAAAACCGTTCAGAATTGGTTCATTGCCTCATTAGCAGTATCTGACTTTTTAGTTGGTTTAATAATAATGCCATTCTCATTAGCTAAAGAGCTAATGGGTTATTGGATTTTTGGTACCGTTTGGTGTGAAATACATGCTGCTTTAGATGTTCTTTTGTGTACTGCTTCTATCAATAACTTGTGTCTAATTAGTTTAGACCGATATTGGTCAGTGACTCAAGCAGTTGAGTACTTAAAGAAAAGAACTGCTACACGAGCAGTGCTTATGATATGCTTTGTATGGATTCTATCAGCATTAATATCATTGCCACCTCTATTAGGTTGGAAAAAGGAAGATAAACAAGAAGACCATCCTTCATGTTCACTTAGTGATGATGTAGGCTATGTACTATATTCAGCACTAGGTTCCTTTTATATTCCTGCTATTGTTATGGTATTTGTGTATATTAGAATATTTATGGCAGCAAGATCTAGAGCTAGAAGGCACGTTAAAAAGACTCGAGTGACAAATGATCCTCCAAGAGATAAATCAACTACCACTACCACATGCACGAGCTTCAGTAATCCTAGTCCTCCAGATAAAAGATCAGATATTTTTAGGTGAGTATATAGAATTAAACTCTATTTATTTTTATCCAGGAGAAAGTAAACGAAATTAAATGTGCAGGGTTAGCAAGAAATAAGTTTTCCAATTCAGAAGATTCTAGAATGCGTTGTATTGGTCCAAATGTGATAAATTTCGAACTTTAGATATTTATTTCCAATGGCTGAAGCCATGAATAATAGGAACAAGAAAAATTTAAACGAAGAAATTAACAGCAACAATAACATCGAAAAGTTAATGGGATAAAGTTACGGCCTAATAAGTTTTCTCACTTTCCAATATCTCAATGATTTCGAATCTCTATGGAGAGCTCCATCGGTACTCAGGTGATATTTGTCAATAGGCTCGTTTCATTTGTCACATAGGAACTAGGATGCCTCAGTAAGAATACCAATGCAAATGAGTCGGACAGCAAGGCAATCGTGCTTGGTAAATAGACGTTAAGCTGCCACTAGCTCCCGTCTAGGTTTGCCAGGTATTTCTAGATGACAATTATTTCTTCATATCTGATTTCTGTTTTAGTTGAGATTTCATCATGGCTTGTTAATCAGATATTTTATGTATCTCGAGTAATATTTAATAAATTCAAAGTTATAGCACAAAAATCCACCAATTTATGGTGCTACAATACAAATAAGATTTATTTGCGGATATATTAATAGTTAAATATTTTTTGCATTTCAGCACATGCTTATTAAAATAATATTTTGCGGATAAAAAGATGTCGGATTCTGTAAGAGCATTAATTATTGCTCAACACATCATGCCTTCGCTGTAAAAAAGGCGCCACAAGGTAAAATCGTTTCACAAGAGCCAAAAGTACTCCGTTACAATTGTAACAAATTTCCTTCATATAAAATGGATACAAAGAGATTCGACGTCTGAATGTGTGTTACTCAAAATAATACAGAAATTTGAGACAATTAAAATGTTTAATATTTACGTAGTACATTAAAGTATACTAAATTCGTATAAGTTTATCACAACGTTACATATCGATGGAATGCAGAGCTAATTATTTTAATTTTTTTCTACAAATGCCTATTCCATTATTTAAATTATCTTTATTTCAAATTTTATCTCATTTCGTAGTGGGAAACATATTTCTTGCAAACACTGTTTTTTTTAAACTTCGGAAAAATTGCTGAATGAAACATTAGTGTACTTTACTGTACTATTCAACCTATACAGTAAATATTAATAGAAAAATACTAAACTAATGTTTTTAAAGGACCATGAAGCTTTCCTTTGATTTACTCTGACTTGATGACAGATTTTCAAAAACATATTGTATCAGATTTTGAAAAACGTGGCCAACAATGTGTGACAGAGGTTATTGCGTTGGCGTTTTAATCAAGTTTCCCGGGTTCGAATCGCTGTGATTCCTGTCCTTTATTCTCATTTTTTGTCTTTAATTTTTACTACAACTTGAGAGTGTAATTTTGAAATAGTGTTAACACGCATCATGTCATATTAGCTCAATGAACAAAAGATGGCAATCTTCAGAGATATACTCTAGTTCAATCTTCTACAACTTCAGTACAGACTTCTTCAGCTCAACAAGTTCTCGGAGCAAACTTTTTCCATGATAAAAACGGCCTCAATTAATGATTCTTTAACGAATAATCTAGTCTACTTTTAGCATTTGTTGTAGTCCTTAAAGAAGTCAACGTTGAAGCCCACGTTGAAAATCCATCAACGACAGGGTTTAAAGCTTATATGAACTGGTGTAAGAAATTAAGAGAATTTGCAGGCTTGGACAATTATCTCTAGAACTATTGGGCCAATTTTAAAGAAATTTGATATGTACATACATTGATACAATTCAAAACAAATAACCTTAAACAATTGTAAGCACGCGCATGATCACGCTTAATACTCGTTGGAATCAAAGGGTATGAAACAGTGATTGCGAAATAAGCAACAACAAAAAAATGGATTAATAGCGGGTATGGTCCCCTCTTGGAGATATACAGGCCTTGTAGCGTGATTTCATATTTGAAATAAGGCAGTATATAATTTTCTGTGACAATGGGCCAGAATTGTCCTGTGGCAATTTCATACCTTCCGACTCCAACGAGTGTTAAGCATGATCATGCATGTGTGTTAAAATTGTTGAATGGTTATTTGTTTCGTATTGTGTCAATGTGTGTACATATCAAATTTCATTAAAATCGGTCCAGTAGTTCTAGAAATAATTGACCAAGTCTGCAAACTCTCTTAATTTCTTACACCTGTATATATTAAAACAGAAAGGATCAAAAACCAGTAAGAAAATCATTTCATAATAATGTGCTGACATTAAATTATTTCGGTTTTTTTTTAGTATGAAGTAAACGAAAAATTAACTTCATTTAGTCAAATACATTCTACTCTGTTCGATGACCTTTTGTGATCTTTTTGGTAGCTTTATGATTCTATGCTCAAAGAGCTTCTGATTCTTATCGGCAAAAAATCAAGCAAGCGCGATTTGAGCGCATCGTCAGTGCTGAAATTTTTACTATTTAAAATTTTTGTAAACTTCAAAATAAATGATAGCCTGATAGTGCACGGCCAGGGCTATATGAGGGATGTGACATCACTTCCCAACCAAGCTCCAATAATTTTACACGAGTTGCTAAAGATGTGTGAGGCCTCACATTGTCTCGGCGAGACATGTTACCTTTATGATTTGAAATCCCCCTTATAGCCTTGCACGATTTTATCATTTATTTCAGTGTTTACGAAACTTTTTAACTGGTAAAAACTTCAGTAATAACGATGACCTCAGGTTGCACTTGATTGAGTTTTTTTCTGCTTTTAAAACATACCAAATTTTAATAAAAACAATATGCTTATATACCAAGCTTCATTTCACTTCTTTTACAGGTCTCACGCTGCATGGCAGTTTGACCCGAAAACATCTTCCTTTTTTACAGTATTCCAACCATAAGAACGATTCTAGATATATCCTTGAGGCTCTTCTCCCTCTGGTTATATTATTTAAACTAATAATTTGCGCATTTTTTGCCTCACAATTTCTTTTCGACAACACATATCAATAGGTAATGATGCTAAATTTTTTGTAACCAGAAACCACATCCGGCAGCAGATAAAACAGCAGATAAACGATATCAACAAATAAAATTCTTGAATTAACATTTATTATTTAAATAAAATTTCAAACATTACTTCTCAAAATTAAAATTAAACATTAAGTCATTTAAAAATTAACACGAAACAATGCGTAATTAATCTTAAAATAAGGGCGTTCAGTAGCCACTGCTAATATTTAAAAAGACAATTATCGTTGGTCTCGCTATCATTTAATTGTTGTTCGTGTTTACAAGACTTGGCTACTTCAGCCTTTTTGGTGTATTTGAATTATTTTTGAAGTTTATAAATTCCTGTCGTATTTTTTCTCTCATTCGTCATTTACACGTAGTTCAGAGAGGACCGGTTTTTGCACTTTAAAAGCATATGGTTTCAAATTTTACTCGGGATTTGCACTTTACAAAGGAATGGAATGTGTTTTCAAGGAAAAAACTCTTCCAGATCCATACAATTATTCTTATTTATCCTTCATTGCAATTTATAAAATTTAAATGATTCATTAACAATATTTCTTTTTCAATTATTTCATTCTTATATTATTAAGAATGTTCATTGATGCAAATATAGAATTCTTTTTATACTTTCTTTTTTCCCTTGATTTGATTTTTACCAAAATTATTTTGTTTTATGTTTTATAAGTATTTTTTTATTATTTTCTTAATTGTCTTTGAAATGAACATTGAAAATAGACTAAATTGGGAAAATTGTATAAGTTAAGTTTTGATGAACATTTGTTATATAAACTTCCTTATCATGGGATATAAATCAATAAGTCACTAACACTGATATAAAGGAAAAAAATACTACACAAAATGAGCAAATGCGCAAAGAAATAAATAATTATAAAAAAAAAAAAATACGTTGATCTGTTTTAGATATAAATATTTTCTTATTTACTTTTTAACCTAATTAAATGCCTCTTTTAATTGAATAAAAGGTACTAACAATGATATAACTATGCAATATTGACGGGTATGATTAAAAAAGACAATGCTCTAACTTCATCAATAAATTGTAACTCACCTATTCAATTTATTATTACATGTTTAAGAATTGCACGAATAACTCTTTTTTTTAATTCTCAAAATAGCGAGACCTAAATACAATCAAGCAAGAAGACATACCTTTCTTATTTACTCAATAGGAGCTGTTCACCAACTCAATCATCATTTTTATTTCTTCCCTATAAACAGATTCTTAATTCAAAATTATTACTTAAAAAGATCCCTGTTTTTTTATTTTATTAACACTGATTCAGCTCCTGATTAATTTAGGATAAAATTTATATCTAATCATTGCAAAAATTTTGTTTTTTTAAATTCTTTTCTTTTTATTACTATGAAAAAATCGTTAAGTGTTTTTAGCCAAAATGAATGTTTAGTAATGGTGCGAAATGTTATTAATAATATTCTTTTTTTATAATTTAATATATTGACTGGGCATAGTTTTACATTAAGTTTATAAACTTATTTACTGTTCAGAAATTGCAAAGGGGTTAATAAGTTAGATACCGTTTTAAATTTGTTTATCACTAGGCACAGTTCTACATAAAGTTTATAAAGCAAATATAACTTATTTACTGTTCAGAAATTGTAAAGCGGCTAATAAGTCAGATACCGTTTTAAAATTTGTTTATCACAAAATATTGCGTAATAATTAAAGTACTATTACTCATAGAATTGCTTTATTTAATATTAATGAACTAAGAGAATTTTATTCCTTTTTAATTGTAAAATTAGCGTGATCTTGATAAAACAGAGAAAGAAAGCATAGCTTTCTTGAATCGCAGGTAATAAGAAAAGTTAGGGCTCTTCTTCAGCTCAATTCACCCACCAACCCCCACGATTACAAAGCAACTAAATTTTCGCAGATTAGTAAATTTTTGATCTGCTAATCTAACACAGATTAACAGATTCTTAGATTCTATTGTGATAAAAGTTAAATCTCGTACCAAGTACGAAAAGTTAGTTCCTAATGTTATTCAATTTTAAATTCATATGTATATTGACTGGATAGAGTTTTACGTAATGCTTACTGAAAAAGCAAATATTAGTCACATACTGTTTAGTAATTGTAGAGTGGTTAAGTAAAAATAACGTTTTAAAATTGCTTATCACAAAATGCTACGTAATAAGGTTAATAAAAATGCTTTATAATAAAGGAAAGTTGCGTATATTTTGTAAGCTAAAATAAAACGATTCCCCTTGATGTGTTTGTCTCATATTATAGCGCGTTGAGTGTTAAAACTAATATTTAGTGTCATATCTATCATTATAATACCTCAGCCTATATTAGATTACAATCTAACATCTATAATAAAATTATTTTAAAGGTAGTGCTAATAGCAGAAAATTATTTAAATTTAAATAAATTAATAAAAAACCAATTAATGAAAAA
Organism: Parasteatoda tepidariorum; assembly: GCF_043381705.1. NCBI lineage: Eukaryota > Metazoa > Arthropoda > Arachnida > Araneae > Theridiidae > Parasteatoda > Parasteatoda tepidariorum. Next base: position 59,669,129 of record NC_092215.1, on the reverse strand, counting down.
TTAATAAAAACCTACCGACAGTGAATTTAAAATTGATTCAAATCATTGAAAAATTTTAAAAGTTTTAATCCTGATGAGACCCTTTGGTCGTGTATAATGATATTGAGTTTTCAAATACACTGTCAAACGGATGGTATTTTAAATAAGTCTTTTATTAGCATTTGACTTTCTAGGTGTTGAAACACTCAACAAGTCGCAGTGAAACCAGAAGAAATGTATGCTAAATATCTTTAAAAGAATTCTTACTACCTATACTCCAAATTATCTATTAAAAACTACAATTTAAAACTTCAATGTAATTTTAAAAAAATTAGCTTATTTTTAAAAAGCGCGTAATTTAATAACTGGAGCCATTCAATGTTTTCCGTTACTATGACAGCAGTTTCTTCTTTTTTAAGTGTATTTTATACAAGATATTTTTATAGATTTGCTTAAATGCCCGCTCGACAACCAACTAAACAACATTCTTTTCAGCTAGCTTCGTTATTTGATTTTGACTCTTCTTCCCCTAAGGCAAATGATGACGACTTCACGAGTACAGTTTTAAACAAGAATATGTTTTTATTTAAAACTGATTTTAAAATATGCATATACCTGGCATCTACGGCTATCCTACTTAATTTTCATTACCCGGTTACTACCTAAAACCGGTTATTAATTTCATTTCCCGGTCAATTTCACCAGGTGCCAGGTAATACTGAGTTATGTTTGATATAATAGTTCTACTAAAATTTGTCATACTAACCAATAATGTTAAAATTATTCATAAAAATTATTATAGTTTTTAAATCCATATAGTTAAAAAGCTTCTTTATAAATCTTAAGGGCATTAACATGCAGAGATGTTAGGACATCTGGGGATTATGATTCTCTTCGATCATATGCTCTTGAAAAAATGAGCACTACAAGAGTTAAAAAATGTGTATTTACATTAACATAAATCTATATTTTAAAACCATTTTTTAATAAATGCAATCAGAAACTATTCTACGATAAAAAACTTATTATTTTAAAAAGAATATTTAAATTTTTTTATTAAAAGTAAAGAATAAGTAAATTTGAATACCTTGAAACTTCATAATAAAAATTTTTTGCAGATCATACTTTCTTCTTGATAAAATATTTTGCTCGAACTACTTACCCATGAAAAAGAACTTTTCACCTATTATAAATATTTACCTATCGAAACAAAAATTAGTTTTTAAAGTTATATATAGTGTCCTTGGTTATCGATTGGCTGCCACCTTTGGTTGGATACCTGTGGCTGTTTCCCCCTTCATCCCTCTCAGCTCGTCACGGGATTTAGGGACCATATATTCTACTATTGTCTAAAATGTTAGTAGGTTGATTCGATAAAAAAATAATATTTTAATCGACATTGGAAGCAAAAAAAATTATATTCGCTACAGTAACTTATTAAGAAGGAGAAACCGGAATTTGTTTTGAACCGCAAACTCTAATTTCAAACATATAAAAGAAGCAAACAGAAAATGAATAAATAGTAATATTGCAGTTTAAAATTTTAGTATTGCTTTTTTAAAAGTAAAATAAACAAAATAGTATAAAGGAAAAAGATTTTCTGCGGGGAAAGGAATAAAAAACTAAGGGCTCTTTTGCAAATATAACTTATCACGACTTTTTTTCTGGAACGATAGTCAATAGAATAGCAACGCTTATTAACATTTACCATGAGAAACTATTTTGCTTTAAAATAATTGTATATTCCTGTAAAAAGTGATAAATAGGTTAACAAAAATTTTATGCATGTTTTTTTACGTGGCAATGTTAACAAGTTAAAATTAACTTCCATTAAATTAGTGAATGTAAGAATATATATTTTTTGTATTTAAATTAGTAGGCTAAAGTGTTAATGTATGAAGGAGAAAGAAAATTAGAAACACAACAAATATTTTCTTACAAATGTCACATTAATTATTTTGTTACTGTTACTAAATTGATTTTTTAGTAAATAAAAGCGCATGTTAAAATAGCTTTTATTTATAAATAATATTTACAAACAGAAGATAGTTTTTATTCTTAAAAAAACGAACTTATTTTTATTCTAAAAAATTTATTTTTACTTAACAATAACTAACAGCATTTTATTACATTTTCAGTACTGTCTGATGTTGTTGTTGTAGTCGAAGGCCATTAAGGTAAGGAGGGCGATTGTTCTAGACTTCCGGTGGTGCCATCTATGGCCAAGAATTCGACTTCTGCCCAGCCGTTTACAGGGCGGACCCATTCATGCATCATCCATTCATTAATCCACAGATCGTAATTTTGACCTGAAACAGAGAACGATCAATCTCCGATTCAATACCTCCAGAGGTATAGCTTGTAATGGGAACATGGAGGACTTTGTGACCCGACAGATCTAACTTGCACCAGTCACCATTTACTACACGGAGAGTCTTCGATCGGACTGGATTCGAGCTTCCGTTCTCACGAACGTGAGTCCAGCGCCCTGCCAACCAGGCTATCCCGATCCCAGTACTATCGTATAAGCGCTTCTATTGATCAGAAGCATGCTTGAGTGAAATCAATAATCGATATCATTAAATTTTCTTTACATATCGCATTTCTTACTCGCTGGCAGAATAATTTCAATTTCTAGTCAGGTTAGAGCTCTCTTACCGTCGTGATCACCGTGGGAGGTTTTTGTTTTTGTTTTTTCACCCTGTAACGAAAATAACAATTCGTTCCAAATAACAAAGTTTTACGAAAGGGAATTTGCACCTATTCTTGATCCATGTGTCACAAAATTACTAGCTTTCGGAGATAAGATCATAAAAAAGACGACAAATCCGCTACGTGCATCTTCTGTTCAGAGCTGGTAGTAAAATAAAATTTCTATCTCATTATCGAATAATTTAAGCGCTGGTAATAATATAGTTCTTTTTGCACATAAATTACGTTTGTAGTTGTTACGTTTACAGTAATAAAATTTATATCCTGACAGTCAAAACACTTTTCACTCACTATACCGTTGCTTTATTAAATATACTTAAAAAATGTTTTATTAGAAAGTTGCATTATTAAATGTTAAGATTTAATTAAATCAGATGAAAAATTAACTATGCAATTCATTAGTAACAGATGCTTACATAGCAGTTTTACGTCAATCATTCTACATGCGACCATTTATCTCAATTTTCTCTAAAAAAGTTCTTTTCAAAGCGAGTTCAAAAATTAAAACATATATTTTTATTTATATACGAGAAATAAACTTGTTTAGAACTGTATCTTGTAAAATATTTTATCATCAAATTTATTAAATCGAATCATTAATCTGATTTTTTTTCTCGGAAAAATCTGGATTAGTTCCCCGTCGAATTCCCGGGCCAGGTCGGATACTAAATCAAATTTAAATAGATACCGGAACAAGCTAGGTAAGAGAATCAGTTTATGCCAGAGTCGGTACACTAGTATAAACTTATGAAATCATGATGAACAATAAATAAATAATGAAAATATCATTAATAATATGATATATATTTTATTATACCATTAGTAATACAATTTCCAAAAAATATAATTTAAAATAATGAACTTTGAAAAAAAAACTAATTTAAAATTAGAGTATTCTTTCAAAAACCGGGATTTCCTCGCCCTGCTCGGTATCGCGCGCAAAACTCCTGAAGCTGCTATAGCTATTTCAACTATTAAACTATTTCATTTAACTTCGCTTGCTTTTTCCATCTTGGTCCTGTTTTAGTACCCTACATTAATATCTTTTAAACTTTATTCTAATTATATTAGAGGCTACATCTTCTGCTCGCTGCAGTACATCAACCCTTTAAACTGCTCGCACAGTGTTTTTTTTTAAATCTCGTCACAATTTAGAGGATTACTGTTAAAACAATCAAACTTTTGAACTGATTTGTTTATAAAAAAAACCTGACTTGACAAGTATCAACTATATGACAAGTATGACTCTGAAACTAATTCAACATTTTAAAAAAGATCAATAGTTTTTCTTTTCTTTTTTTTTCTTTCAGTCATTAGATTATGTGGCTGAAAAAAATAAATTACTGTTTTACTGCTATTAGTTTTGCGTTTATATCGAAAAATCTAAAAAACCGGTCAATATAAACTATTTAATCACTCCTAAGCTAATTTAAAATTTAAACAAAGTGCAACGTGTTACACATTTCAAATATTTGAATATGTGGCTGTAAGAAAATCATTTTCACCCTGCTAATAGTTTTCAATATACTGAATTACACGGCTCAAAAAAATAAATAAGAAACTTTCATTGATAAAAAATAACTCAAAAATGAATGACCGCATCAACAACATATTTGTTCTTTAAGCATTTTTCTAGAAATGAGCAACATTTCATATTGTTTTCAAGTTAGGACAGGAAGTAGCACGTTCTGCTAAAATTTCCTGAAATGGTGGTGACGGCATCAGTAGTTTTTTCTTAAGGATATGTATGTTTCATACTCAACCAATATCATACTGAAACCAATAGGAAACGTCATTTCCATTTCCTAGAAATTGCTTATGTTATCGAACCAAACTTTTCCGAAAAATCAGGTTCTTTTTCTATTTGCATTCTATTTTTTAATAGCGAATAATTTTTTAATAGCGACTGTGATATTCCAGTACCAGAAATACTCGTTGTTCAATAGAGTACTTGGTTTAAATCTCCTAACCCAGTACAACTTCATTTCGCGTTTCAATGCAAGAACTGATCGCTCTTATCATCGATAGCTTGCAACGCCATCTTTCAGTATTTTTTGTAACTAATTTCCAAAATTTCTGTAAAACTGATTTGCAGCTTTCACAACAAACATGCCATTTGTTTCATTCCCCTGTCACCTCTTGTTTCCGAGATGTTGACACTCAGTAGATAGCAATGTCAAAGTATATATAAATACAAGATTTTAAAAAAAGTGCATTTTATACATAAAACAGTTTGCTTATCGTGTTTCCTATAATTTGATTCACAATGAAAATAAAATAGTACTTCACTTTTCAAGCTCATATGAATGCGCAAACATGAATGTTCATTCGTATCAAACATTGTATATGAAATATGTTTACTTTTCGTAATTGATTTTATTCCATTTAGTTGAAATGTGCCACGAACTTTGAAGCTCGAACTCGAGATCAGTCAAATTACTCGTGCGAAAGACAGAATGAAAACAAAGCGATTGTGATTTCCTGACCGAACTCGGAAAAGTTTTTAATAATTACATTTCAATTTATCTTAGTTTTCTCCGGAAATCAAGCAGGTTTGAAGTTTTTTTATCTCTCTTCCTTCACTAATAGTTCAAGCGATTGTTTATTTTCCCCCATTTAAGACCCAGTTTAGTTTTAATCGGGCAAATCCAGATGGCTTGGATAGTTGACATTTGATTCTTTTTAATTGTTCTTTGTGTAAAATTATTATTCCTTAAGAAAAATATTTTTTTTATCTTGAAGAAAATGCACTTGAAGCTTTGGGGAAGTTAAAACTGAAGGTCATCAAGCGTCTGGCATTTTTCTGGAAAAAACACAATGATTTAAATATGCCAGTACTTTTCGTGCCAACAGTCAGCACCTATTTTGTGTTATACTACTACGTTTTGTGTTCTACCACAACATTAACACAAATTTTGTGTTCTACTACTTTCACACTAACTATCAGAACAAAATTACTTTTCATACATTTTTCTCTTACACGTACTTATACATTTTCTTCTGCCTAATTATTTTCTTCTGAACAGTTAAAGGCTTTTCTGGAGTATGTTCTCAAGGAATGATTTCCAAAACAATTCTGTGAAAATAAAATTTTCAGCCAAAAATTTTTAAGCCACACGTCATTTTCCTAGCTACTTGTTTTCATTGCTCTATAATCTATATAAAAAGGCGCTAACGTTAAGTAGTTTTGTTTAAATGTACGATTGGCAAGTCATTTCATTAAAATAAATCTTTCAGTAAAAACAGAGAAGAAAGTTTCAGAAAAAAAGAGCTTTTGAAGAGATTTTGAAAAGCAAGTAGGTTTTTCTGTTGTTATTTTCCTGCATTCTTAAAATCTTCAATAACGTAAACAAAATTATTCTGTCAGCGCATTTTTAAAAAAAATTTGTTGTAGTAACACAAAGTATAAGTGTCAGACCTAAAGGTAAAAGGACACAGAAGTAAATAGCTGTAAAATTATTAAATGTCATTATCTTGGCTACCATTTTTCTGGCACTTGAATGCCAGTATGGTGAGCTATAGATCAAGCCTCAGCTAATGGGTGTAGGGTAGGTCCAATTAATGGGTGTAGGGTCTTTCTCTTTATTTGTGAGTAAGGAACTAAGGAGAGATTGTTTTTCGGAGACGTGATCTATAAATCTATGGTAAAAATTGAACATTGCTAAAAATCTACGCTATTCCGATACAGTTTTAGGTTGGGGAAAATCGGTAATTGCGGACACTTTACTAGATGAAGGAGCAATTCCATCGGGAGACACTTCAAAACCTAAAAATGTTAATTTTGATTTTCCAAACACACATTCTTCGGTATCACACACATTTTTTAAAACGTCATCAAGGTATACGAAACAAAATTCTAATCCCCTTAAAACAACATGCATGAAGCGTTGGAAAGTTTGTCCTGCATTGCAGAGCCCAAACATCACTTTGGTGAATTCGAATAAGCCAAAAGGGGTTATAACAGCTGTTTTTTCAATGTCTGCTTCCGCGACAGGGATCTGATGATACGCTTGAACAAAATCTAACTTTGAATAAATTTCTGAGTCATTTAGGCTATAAGCGAAATCATGAATGTGTGGGAGAGGGTATCTGTCTGGTATTGTAATGGAATTTAACCGTCTGTAATCACAGCATATTCTCCAAGTGCCGTTTAGTTTGACTTTGGCACCATATGAATAGGACTTGCCCATGGGCTACTTGAAGGCCTGCATAAGCCGGTTTTTAACATATAATCAAATTCTTTTTTAGCGGTTGCAAGTTTATCCGGTGGCAAACGTCTAGCTTTTGCAAACACCGGAGGACCTGTAGTTTGAATATGATGCTGAACATCATGAGTTGAAAGTTAAGTTATTTGTACATATGCGAGGATACTGCAATAATAATTTTCGATAAACAGCATCTTCTGCAATAGTTGTTAAACCCAAAGAGAAAGTAGGAAATGTTTCCTCTTTAATACCAGCGTAAGTTAAGAAATCAATTAACTGACCGTAAACTGCAATTTTTGAACCATTAGCAGCATAAATATCAAAAGATTTATTAAAAATCAAATTTTCTGCAGATGTGTTTTTGGAATAACTGAAACAGAAGCCCCGGTGTCTATAAGAAACTGGCGGTTGATGAGCCTGTCGTATACAGATAGGCGACTCTGACTAGGACCTATATCTGCCGTCGCATGAACAGAGGGTCCAATCAGTTTTCCGAATTTTGAGCGCAATTGCAAGGAGGAATGCATTTGTTAGCTTTAGTACCGAATTTATAGTGATACCAGCATAGAGGTCTCGCCACAGTGCGCTGCGTCGACCTTGAACGAGAACCTTGTCTACGAGTGCTAAATTTATTTTTATTCCGATATTGTTGTCTAGACAAACGTGTAACGGTCTCGGAAAATTTAGGAATTTCATCCTCCAATTTTTGAAAACGCGAATTGTCATCTGTCACATTTATAGAATTTACTGTCAATGAATTTTGAGTTACCTCCAAAATTTTATCGGCTTTTTCGGCTAGGAGAGATAAATTTTTCTCACCTTTTTCCATGCAAACTGGAAGAATTTGTTGCACGGACACCGGTAAACGCTGAAGAAAAAGTGAACGTAAAATTTCTGAGCTTATGGAATTACCAGCGAGATCTTGCATGGAGCGTAATAAATGCGAAGGTCGTTTATCTCCCAACTTTAAGTCTTTAAGAAGCATTTTCAAATGAGTAGTTTCGGAATCTGCATAGTTTACAATTATTCTATTTTTAATTGTTTCGTATTTATTATCAGCAGGTGGCTGCCGAATAATATCCGAAATTAAGGTTAGAACGTCTCCATCTAGAGCAGACACAACGCAGTGATATTTTGTGTCGTCGGCTCTTATCCCAGATACGACAAACTGAGATTCCAATTGAATAAACCACACTTCTGGATTAGCTCGCCAAAACGGGGGTGCTTTAAAAGCGACGCGAGCAACATCTGCCACGCTTTCAGAAGTAGGAATTTCGTCTGGCATTTTGTTCATATGAGCGAGTCAGAGAGCAAAAAGTAAAAGGCATGCACAATAAATCACAAATTAAAATTTCTAAACGAAGTATATCAAACATAAGTTAATAAATGCATTTTGAGAAAGAATGCAAAATACAGTTGAAGAATACTTCATTTTAAGTTAAAATTATTGTAAGTGATAAAGTTGAAGCTAATTAATTGTATTTCTTATACTCTAATTAAAAATTCATTGGTTTTTACACATTGTAATTGAAATTTATAGTAAATTAAGACTAAAGTAACAACATTTACGAAATTGAAAAGTAGTTATTAAATGTCAAATATAATGATAGAATATTTTAAAAAGTTCAATTAACTTTATAGAAATATTAAAAAATTTACATTATTTTAAGCATTTATAAATTTAAATTTCATCTAATATTTGAAATAAATAACCACATTTATGTCTTAGAATAAGCTTACTAAACGCCAGTTGACACCACCATGAGAGAAACTCATTCTATTTGCAGACTGTACGCGTTCTATGTTCAAACGGGTCACCACTTTTAGGCCCCCCGAGTCTTCGAGGGTCTATTGAGCGCTATGCATAAAGAAATAAATATCATTCATACATAAACTAAATTTATTAACTAAAACAAGAACACAACCATCTGATCTGACGGCCGAGGGTGAGAAGTAAAGCTGAAAAAATGAAAAACCAAATTACAACTACAGTTGTCAACCGAACGTTGGCAACGGTGTTAAATAAACTTAAAGCTTTAAATAAAGTTAGGTGAGGCTAGATCTATAGCTCACTATACCCAGGACATGTTTACAAACTGCATGATGTCTATAAACTATTGACTCAGCTCTCTATGAAGTATTAATTATGGTCATTAAACGAATATTTAAAAAAAACTATTCTCAAGATTTTAAATTTTTAAAAAAATTATATTTTTCCTATTTTTTGAGAGTTACTCAACTATTGCTCTTCTGATCGGACATTCACGTATTAAGTGTCAATTTAAAGGGTTGAATAGTGTTTGTGGTCACTCTAATCGATAGCTCAAAATGTCTATTTTTCTCAAATAACAACACTGGTTTGCAATGGACTGTAGTACTTTATTTTTCAAGACACACGGACTACGTCCGCCATTTATGAAGTTCTCAAGGTATATATAAATCTTTTACAGAAAAAGGGTGGCGCGGCAGTCGCACATGCGCGAACATGCCGCCCGGCATTGCAATGTTTCAACATTCAATTAATATATAATTTAACAAAGCACAATTTGCATTATTAAAAAAATCTTTACAAAGAATTTAGATGATAATTAGTAACATTGATACAAATAAGAAAAAAAAAAACAAATTAATGATACTTTACACTGCAACCGATCTTCTCATACAACAAATAATCAATTCAAAATAAAATTAAACATAAGAATATTTTTATGAAACAGGTAACAAACATATTTTAGAAATAGACCTCTTGAGGGTCCCGTACTGGGTTTTCACTTCTACAACTCTGATTTTCTTATCAGTGCCGTAAAACACTTTAATTATTCTCCCCATTAACCATTTATTAGCTGGTAAATTATCCTCAATAATTAAGACTAGACTACCGATTTTGAGATTGTCCTTTTCGAATCTCCACTTGCCACGTTGCTGCAATTCACTTAGGTAGCTTCGTTGCCACTTTCTCCAAATTAATTGTACTAATTTGGTTATTCTTTGCCACCTGGATAACCTATTTTCCTTTAAATTTGTCAAATCCGGTTCAATTATGGCGTTCATTGTTCTCCCTATCAGGAAATGCGCAGGAGTTAAAACTTCTAAGTCGGTTTCATCCGCGGATAGTGGAGTTATCGGTCTACTATTCAAAATGCTTTCAATTTGAGTGGCTATAGTATGCAATTCTTCGTAAGTTAAAGAGGCATTACCTACAGCTCTTTTAAAATGGTATTTAAACGACTTAATTGCTGCCTCCCAGAGACCACCAAAGTTGGGGGCTCTAGGCGGGATAAAA
>NC_092215.1:59645584-59656759 GCF_043381705.1 Parasteatoda tepidariorum | reverse complement strand
TTAATACATTCTCGAGGTGTTGGTTGAAATTCCTTCAACACGATTTCTTTAAGTTTATCGTAATCTGCTAATTCTTGTTCACTTATATAAATCATTAAATTTTTCGCTTTTTCACCTAACAAATTTAGCAGTATTTCGGATTTTAATTCTTCGGGCACATTTTTCGTTTTAAACGCTTTCTCGAGGGATTGGAAAAACAAATTAAATGCTTCAGGTTTAGAGGGAACGGATATGGTAAGGGTTTTTATACTTTTTATTAAATCTTCGAGACGGTGCGGCGGCTCTAGCTCGCTAATAGTTTCCGATTTCGAAGAATTGTGCGATTCTTTTCGCGCATTAGATAATTCAATTTCTTTCTCTAACTGAGCGAGTTTAATTTTTTCTAACTCTAGTTTTGTTTGGTTATCTTTCTCTAACTGAGCTAATTTAGCTTTTTCTAACTCATAATTGTTTTTCTTTTCCTCAAGAATATTATCAATCAAACTCTGAACGAAATCACTATCGTTTTTATAAATCTCACTATTTTCAATTAGCTTCTTTATATCAATAACTCTTGCCCCTTCTTCAACTTTTAAACTTAACTCGTCTGCGACGACTTTTAATTCGTCTTTTTTTAGTTTATTAAGGGACATTTTTTAAACACACTAAAATAACTCAATGTAAATAGACAAACTGAATAACTCAAAGTAAATTTTGCACAATGAATGAAACAAGGGAAATTGCTCTTACCTCAGAATTTCGGCTTCTTTTTTATTGTCACTCACTAAAAATTTCACTCAAAGATAATATAAATTCCATTGTTAAATAACACGAGCATTGTACACATAGTTCGTTCGTTTCGGTATGCACTTTAAATGATTTCCATAAATCACTAATTCGCTTCCGGGTGACTGGACCACATGTTTGTGGTCACTCTAATCGATAGCTCAAAATGTCTATTTTTCTCAAATAACAACACTGGTTTGCAATGGACTGTAGTACTTTATTTTTCAAGACACACGGACTACGTCCGCCATTTATGAAGTTCTCAAGGTATATATAAATCTTTTACAAAAAAAGGGTGGCGCGGCAGTCGCACATGCGCGAACAAATAGGTTGACCTATTATATGTTCATTGCTTAAGGCTAACTAATGAGGCTAGGGTGAATAAACTTGATATTTCTATAAGTAGTCATTTAATTCAACTTAGAAAGGTATAGGGCAATTCCATGAAAAAGGGGAAAAGCATTAGAAAATTCAAATAAGAATAATGTTATCATTTTGGATGTTTTCTGAATTAGAAAGGTTTGAAGTTTGATAATTCATAATTATTTTTTTTACGAATTTAGTTTTTTAGTGTTGGTAACCCATTGAACATTGGCATTTACTTTTTCTGATTTGGGTGAAGAACATGGTCAGTTTTTGAAAATCAGTGAGTTAACATTATTTTAATTTCAAAATGTTCCAAATAATAAATATTGCTTATTACACTTAATAGAAATATTGTGCAGTGTTAAAATAAATTTTTGTTGTTAAATTCATTTAATTATATAAATTTCAACTGAACATTAAGGCATGTAACGTAAGTTACCAAGAGCTAGAAAAAGTTTTTGTGTGTAAAAAAGAACAAGTGATACAAAAGTAAGAATAATATTTTTTCTTCCTTAGAGGATAACACTAAATAAGCAGCAATAGCTTTCTTTTCAAATATTACTTATTTATTGTTTTGTGCCCCATTCAATATGTGTAACGTAAGTTACTGACATGCATGCAATGTAAGTTACCAATGTGAAATGAGTTTATTCCTCTTGAAAATTGGCATACAAACTAATTAAGATGTATCCAGTTACAATACCAAAGTTTAAATAAATTATCACTGCCTTAAGATATTGATTTTAATGAAACTCTTTGCTTTAAATTATTAATTTGGGTGTTGGCATTCATATGTTTTCAGAGTTGAACGAAATCCTTCGACAGGCACCGGGAGTTAAGGATGTAGTTATAATTAGAGATGCTAATGGTGACAAAAAGAAAGTACAAGCACGGCATCTTCATCATTCAGTTAGAGAAATGCACCAAATGTTTATGGAAGAAAATACAGAATGCAAAATTGGAATAACTAGATTCTTTGAGCCCCGTCCAAAGCATGTCTTGCTTAGTAGCAAACTTCTAGGCAATGTTTGTGTTTGCAAGCATCATGAAAAGTTCGGATTGACTAAGGAAGCCTTCAGCAAAATTTATAATGTTTCATCTTACGAAATTCTTTAGAAATTTATTTTATGTTTAGAAAAAACAGCTGAGTGCGAGTCTCTAGAACAGATGAATGGAGTGTCTAGTCTATTCTCAAAATCTCCACAGATTAAAAACATTAAGCAGATCCACCATTTAAGTGTACAAGAAGGCATACCAGAAGAGTTTTTTTTAGTGAAAGGTGTTGAAAAAGAAAATGATGAATCCAAGATAAATGCTGGGGGTTGATATATGGTTAGATAGGAGGGCATGTTATATCCTGGTGTGGCAATGTCTGTTGCAGAGCAAGAATTTAAAGGCAATGTAATGGCTGCTGTGGGAATCTATTGTAAATGGCCAGAAAAAAGAGATGAAATATTCTACCAGAAAGAAAGCATGGTGAAAAGAATTGAACCCCCTGTACTAGTTAATAACAGAGGACTTAATAAGTATGCAGTTATGTGTGAATCAAAAGTATCTGAATTTACTTCATGTGCACTTTTTCTCCCTTGCACTATACTGTTTAAATAACTTAATTTGCATTTGTACAGTATTTGATAAAAGTTTGATACAAAGGGAATTTCGTAACGTAAGTTACTGTAACGTAAGTTACCCACTTAAAAAATTATATTTAATTTAACTTTTGAAATAAAATCTTAAATCTAGGCATTAGAAATATTTAAACATGTCAGAAAAATGATACATATAATCTTAATCGTGAAACTTTTGTATAAGAACAGAATTTTGCCTTCAAGTATATTGCAAATTTATGCCATTCCTTTTTCGGTAACGTAAGTTACCACACTAATTTTAGGCTTTTACACTGTTTAAATTGAAAAATAATAATTATTTTAATTAGATTCCTTTTGGTTCTGATTGTAATTTTAAGAAATCACTTTATTTTAATATGTGTATTCATATTATTTGTTTGCTTCTAAGTTCTCAATGCAATAAAGTTTATGTGAATGTAACGTAAGTTACCGTGGAATAGCCCTATATCTAAAGCCAAAATGAAATTATAGTCCCTGGCCATATTATTAGATGCACTATAAGATTCCATGTAAAATTATAATTATCAGGTGATGCTGTACAGCTGTATTGTTTTTACTCGGTTGAAACCGGTTTGTATTTTTTTACACTCCTGTATCAATTGGTTAATATTAAAAATAAATACAATTAGGAAGTATATAAGTATAAAAAAATCTCCTGAATAAAAAAACATTGCATGTATGTTTAAATATAGAAGTATGTTTTTCAAGAAAGTAAAAATATTGCAGTTTCAAACCTTTCATCCTAAAAATATTAAAAATTATTTTTAAAGCTTTTTCAAAAAGTATAGTCACTTTTGTAAAACGGTCACTAAGGTCCATAATGAAGTTTTAGCTGACATCATACTAGCGATAGGATCAAATTGCATTGTCCATTAAAATTTCATGAAAGGCGGATTTTAGCTGAGCATACAAGACGTTGTGAAAAGAAACATTATAATTACCAAGATTTAAGATTATTTTCACCTTAGGACTAGCTTTATTCAAAGATTTTTTCACGCTTGGAAACTCAAAGACAACCTCAATTTAAGGTTTTTATATAGAAGGTTGTTTTCCAAGGTTTTGGATTAAAGTAATGTGAGTTGAATAAAGCAGATTATCACAGATCTAGTTTTAAGATTAGCAGGTTTACACATAAACTGCATAAAAAAAACCTTTTAGTTTACATTAAAAGATTTTTGCTGAGTGAAAATAAACCTTATTATGCTAGAAATGAAATTCAGAGTAAAACATCTTTATTTTTTGAATATCACTGTTTCAGTTACTGATAATTACAGACTCCGTAACTTATTTAATTTTTCTTTCTTTTGCTTAGGGGGATGTCCATAAATGGTATCACACTTTTTTCACACCTATTTTTAATCCCATCCTAATCTTCATCGCAAAGTGTCGATTTTCACTTTCCATTGTCCAGTCTGCTTTACATAAATATATTCTTGCAATTGAAACAAAGTAGATTATATTCCAAATATTGTTTTAAACTTTAATTTTAGTACTGCACAAAATTATAGCCTCAAAACGTTTATTTACACTTTAAGTACAATTATGTGAATTAAAGAAAACTTTGAATTGATTATTTCAAGCAGAAAGTTATAAAAAATTCTCTACAGCTAACGGTTACACATTTTTTTTCGACATATAAAGCAAAAACAATTATTCAACAGCAATACTTAGAAGTATATGTTTAACTGATAGATAATTATAATGCATGCTAAGAGAAAAAAGCTGAAAATTACGTTGCTTGTTTTCGTTAGAAAACATATGTTTGCATATTTTAAATATTAGGATCGTAATTTAAGAAGCCATAAAAAAAATAGAGTATGGATCAAAATTCTGAATACAGACTAAAGCAATCTGTCAATGATTCAAGTGGAAACGAAATTCCTCAGATGTATCTTGACTCACACGACAAATGCATATCTGTAAGCTTTAAATTAATGCTTGAGCTAAAATTAAAATTTATTAAAAAATAAAATGTTTCTTAATGCAAATTTTACTGAATTTTCTGAGGTTTTTTTTTTTTTAAAAAAAAAGTCAAAAAGTATACCATTTATGTTTCCACCAATAAAAAATGAATTTTCTTTAATGCTTATTAAATCAAAATGCAATTCTGTGAATCGGAGGGACAAAAAAAGTGTAATTATAACTAACGATCAATATTACAAGAGGAACATCAATGATACTTCAACAAAGATTTTGAGTTAAAAAAGGAAACTTTGTATTTCATGCATTTTAAAGAATATTCTTTCTAGAATATTACAAATAATTTCAAAAAAATTAAGAAAACTGTAAGATACAGAAAATTTTCTAAACAAATACTTATAATCATAGATAATAATGCATTTAAAACATAGAAGACAGCAATGACAAGGACAGATGCAGCATTATCTTGAAAAATAGCATTTTGATTATAACTAGGTAGCTTGAATAACCTCATTACGTTTATTTTGTTGTAATTAAGCTTTATAAAGATTATTAATTATAAAATATTAACTAATGAATTAAAATAAAATAACATATTGACAGAAGAACGACAAATAAAAATGAGACGACAAATAAAAATGGTTTTACCTTTAAGCTCATCTGGGTGCAAAAATGTTTTACTTATGAGGAAATTTATCATCTTTCACCTATATACTGTTAGAAATTTCTCGGAAAAAATATTTAAATAGCAATTTATCTAAATGTTATTTTGCCACATTCAAACAAAACAGTCAAAAAGCTATAAATTATATGGTATTCAAATTATTAGCTGGGAGAAAAACCGTTTATGAACTGCTTTCACCGAATACGGTTAAAAGATAAAAATTTAATCGCATCAACTAAGCCCTCCTAATGAAGCCACTTAGTCCCTGGCAGCTGTATTATTGTCAGTCTTAGGACCGGGGTTCGAGTCCCAGAGTTGACGCCACAACATTTCTAATACTCTTCAACACATAAGGAGTCAGAGGCCTGCACTCCCTAATTTGCTTCCAGCCCTCTCCAATGTCCATTGCCTAACGAAAAGTCTAGATCCTATGTCCAGTTAAATCTCTTTTTTACGGTTTCATTAGTATACTAGTCGTAAATGAATAAAAAAACGTATAGTTTTGGATTCATGGTTTTATAACCAAACTAGTTGTAAACGGTTTCAAAACCGTATAGGTAAAAAAATGCTCTTTACCATAAACTTTACGGTTATTGTCAGGATTGACAGACCTGCGCAGGTTATTTTATTCTAATATCAGAAAGAAAATTCTAACAGTGTATGAGAAGGGTAAGTATGTTACTCAATAAGGGATATTCTAATGGTCTGGTTAATAATATTTATTGCAAAGGATATTAGTAGAGTACTAAGGAACAAGAACTGTTCAAATACGTAAGCATATTTTTGGAAATCTTGGACTCCCCTCCTCCCTTGGCAGCAAAAAAAAAATAATAATAATAATACGTTTCTATTCATCTTAAAAATTTTGTATAAAATATTCTTCAGAAAATTTGTTTGTTTTCCTTTTGTATTCAGAACTGTTGACTTCTAAAACTCCTGGAGGAAATGTTTTTCTAATTTCTTCCTTTCCCGACTCTAACTTTAATTTCAAATTTAAATTTTTCCATGAGCACTTTTTGCCACTTTTTTTTTTTTTTTTGCTTTTTAAGAAAATTTCTGAAACAACGGGTTTTTAGAGGCATTTTTCTTAAAATATAAAAAAAACTAAGAGAAACATTTACAATAACCTTAACATTTAGCAACAAAAATATAGACAATATACATATAACATGAGGCGCGCGGGCTCAGGGGATAGAGCTCTTGCCTCCCACTGAGACACCCCGGTTTGAATCCGAGCGATGGTTGGTAGATACGAATTCCGCACCCGACTCGCACCGACCACAGTACTGGCGTAAAGTACCCTCAGTGGTAGACGGATCATGGGTTAAAGTTCCTTTGCCGTCAGGCTAATCGTAGGAGATTTTCGTGGTTTTCCTCTCCATGTAAAGGAAATACGAGCTAGTTAAAGGAAATGTGACAAAAAAAGTCCTCCGCGAAGGCAAATTTCTCCCAGTACTTGATCCAGGAGTCCCCTTGGCTTCTGGATTGGGTTCAAGATTACAAGGCTACGGAGTTCTACATTAGTAATCGTAAACCTAAAATTGGCTCGGCTGTTCAACAACGGTTATAAAATATACATATATATATATACATGTTTTATACTTTTCTATCAAAACTCTAGCTAATAATCATATTATTATTACGCTTTCAACGAAATTAAATAGAACAGAAAACATCAAACAGAATAGAAAATNAGTTATTGGGGGTTGGCGAGCCGTAACGAGCAGGGGGTGGAGCCCTCTCATATATATATATTTATATATATATATATATATAACATGTAGTGCGGTGGCTCAAGGGATAGATAGAGAGCTTACCTCCCAATGAGATGCCCCGGGTTCGAATACCAGCGATGGCTGGCTGATACGAATTCCGCACCCGACTCGCACCGATCACAGTGCTGACGTAAAATATTCTTAGAGGTAGTTTTGAAACCGTGGGAGGTTTTCGTGGCTTTCTTCTCCATATAACACGAATGTGGGTTAGTTCCATCATAAAACAGTCCTCCACGAAGGCTAGCTTGTCCCTTGTTTTATAGGTAGGGTTCAAATTTACAAGGTTCCAGAATTAGATATCGATAATTATAAACTCAGAATTGGGTCGGCTGTTTAAAGCCAATTATTTAATAAAATATATGTAACATGATTTGTAACAACATTGAAAATTTACTTTAGCAAAAACTGGAGTGACTTGCAGAAGAGAATCAATATTTTATGCATTCAAATTGAGTCATGACATTTCAAATATAATAAACTAAATCCTTTTAATTGTACAAGGATTTAATTTATTATTTTTAGTTCAACTTTTATGATAATTCAAATTATGAGAAAATACCATTGTTATTTTTTTTCTTAAAACTGCAAATGAATAGATTAATAAATAGATTTCCTTTTAAGTATTAACTTTTAACTAGTACCTGATTTAAATCATAAAATGTTCCTGGCTCGATCATGCGACATAGCGTGATGAAATTCTTTCTTTCAGTTTGTGTCACTCAAATAGATCAAGTGGTAACAAGATTCATATTATCATCCAATAATTTTTGTAGGAAATATAACGTTTTCTCATGTTCATGATCGTTTATTAAAATAAACTTATTGTAAAATTTAAATAGCATGAAAAATGCAAATTTAACACTAATTTGATAATTAAATAGTCCGTTTGAAAAGCTTATGAACATCAAGACTTTAATACGGAAGCACTCTTTAGTGGCGTTCGATGACACTTTAGGCCATGGGTTGTTATAAAATTCTCAGTCTTAATGATGTTCTTCATCTTCTTTTCAAGTTCGTAACCACTTATAAGCAATTTCAATTCTTATGAATTCTACCTCACCTTCAAGTTTGTAATCATGTAATATCATGTAATGGATCACTCTTTATAATAAACTTAAGGACCACTATTCAAGAAATAAGATTCGTAAAACCATTTCGAAGGTTCAATTACATCAAGTGTTTTTCTTAACATAAGTTTAAGATGTTTGTAATAACTTTTCTAATGATCTGAATAATTTTAATATGCCTTTTAATTTTTTGAAGCATTTATAACATTGCATTACGGTAGGAAAAACTTACTTTTTTTTAACTTTCTTGTTTGTTTTTCATCTTTTTTAATAAAATGTTCTTTAATTTAGTTTCATTCTTAAGAGTGCATGTTTTAAAATAAAAATTAAAAATTTTTTTACTTTTGCATTTTATTATTTATAATTGCATAGATAAAAATGATGTAAAAACCTGTTTAACTTACAATTCTCAATCTGTTGATAGTTATTAAGTTAAATAGCAAAATTTAGAAATATATATATATATATATATATATATATATNTAAATAAAGTAATAAAAATTAAAAAATATTTAATAAACGTTATTTCTTTATTATCTTTAGACACATATCTTTGGACAAATGATTTTTATAATTGAGTGCAAATTTTTTTCTATCCACTTAAAAGGTTTTCGAGATATAGCAAAATACGCAAAAAGAAAAATTAACATTAGGAGTCCAAACTTTGGACAACTCTCCTGACCAAACTATTGGCACCATATTTCAAAGAATGTGGTTACCCCCTATATTTTGAGGATCAGATATCCAAATCCAGAGAAAATAAGGTATTTTTATGCAGAGAAAAGTGCGTTTCTGTTTATGATTTCATAACTTAAAAAATTGTCTGCGCTGGTTGGAGGTCACCCTCTCGGGTCATTAAGTTTCAGTACTAGAACGTGAAGATCCGATCATTTGATTAAAAGTTAATCAGAGTGGTCCATTTTTTGAGCACTGTACATTTTAACACAAATTTTGATTACGAAAATAATTCTAAGAAATAGAAGCGGTAAGATATAACATGATAAAAAACTTCATTTTCTTTGTTAAAAAGCAAACAAACAAAAAAGCTTTTATGTATATTGTACAAATCTCAAAAAAATAAACAGACCACCCTGATTAACTTTTGCCTGGATGTATATATATATATATATATATGTAATACAAAAGTTATAAAAATACTTTTGTATTAATAAAACCATTGAAACTTTTTCGTGTTCATAAAATGCAGATACTCTATTTTGGGACTTCAAGGCTAAAAACATGCCAATGAATAATAATTAGATTTATATTTCAAAAGAGAAGTTATTTTAAGATTGTTCATTTCCATATAAGGAAAGATTAAACGATTTTCTATGAGAAATAAATAATTTTGATGAGGCGTAAGAATACAGAAAAGGCAATATGACTGGCCTCTTCGCACTTTTTAATCATCCTATAAAACGCAGGACCGAAGGTTTTTGCGTGGCTTTTTGTTGTTTATAATGCCTAACTAAACTACGTCAGTTTAGACGGGATATGGGTCTCCCCCTCTCCAGCTTGGAGGGGGCTGAGAGGTATGCTTTCACCATTGTTAGTAAATAAAAAAGATTATGTAGAAAAGGACTTCATTTTTCCTGTGTTGTGGACAATAAATCAAATAAATATCGGGGTTGTTGCCCTGGTATTTCAAACCGCGCAGGATACTGTGGCTTACGGAGGAAACTAGCTTAAAGGAGCCTGGCTGCAACATAGAAATTTTCCCCATCAGCAAACAACACCGGAAAAAAAGTTAACGATCAGAAGTAAGCGGATTCGAAAAACTCATTCATTCACCCACCCGGGGGAAAAATTGCTTCATCGGTGACCAAAAAAATATCTCCATTATGGAAAGACAGTGTGAGGGAAGGAAGGACGATTTTCCACCCTTACTATACCAGTTAGCGGCAGCAGTATAGCGGTACCAGTTCCGGTACATTCGCGGCTACTAGAATGCTGAAATTGATTAAGGTTTTTGTGTCACAGCCATGAAAACGTGTGGTGCCTTAAGTGGGAATAAACATTCCATTGTAGTGAGTCGGCACCGAGTGATAAAGAAAGTGTTATTGTGAAAACAAAATATAGAAAAAGAAACACCAATTATGTGCGCGATTTATATTAGAAAAATTAGAGGAGCCTTTGCTCCTTTAAGGAAAATTCCTTTATAGGAAAAAGATTTTATTTTCTCCTTCGAAGTGTGAAATAAGTGCGTATTTTTTTTACTACAAAAAATAAATCCCGTGCAAATCTGCATATTTTTTTTTCTCCTCAATAATGAATAATTTTTATTGCATATTTTAGTAATCTAAATTTTTTATTATTACGAATCTTTGAATGAGTAATTATAGTAGAATATGAAGTGCATTTTTGTGTTTATATTGTTATTTTTTATGATATAATAGTGTATTTATACGGCTTTTAAAATGTTTTTAAAAGAAATAGATGTGGTTCAAACGTCAATTGAAGTAGTGAAGGCAAACAAAATTAAGTTTTTTTTTAACTTTTATTTCCGGATGAATTATCACGTTTAAACCGTAACAAAATTCTAAATTTTTCAGAATTTTCTTTTGAACCTAACGATGATGAATTTTCAAACAAACTGAAAGAATTTTGTGATAATTTTAATTTTTCGGAATTAGTCAAAATTTCAGACATTCTAAATATTTCCAGTGAGGGAAATAAAAATGAAATCGCAAAACATATTTTAAATTGCTGGCCTTTTTACACTTTTTAATTATTCTATAAAACGCAGGACAGAAGGTTTTTGCGTGGCTTTTTGTGTTTTACGTGTGCTAACAAGAATCAGTCAGATTTGATGGGATCTGTGTGTCTCCCCCTCCAGCCATAGGGAGGGGCCGAAACGTCTGCCTTCAACATCTAATACTAAATAAAAAATCAGTGCAGAAAATAGTTTCTTCATTACTGTAATTTTGACAGTTATTACATAAAATATCGGGGCTTGGTCCCCACAGTTATTTCAATATAATATATATATA
>NC_092215.1:59563546-59644841 GCF_043381705.1 Parasteatoda tepidariorum | reverse complement strand
TGGACATTTAGCTGCATATATATATATATATATATATAGAGAGAGAGAGAGAGAGAGAGAGAGGTGGAAAATTGCGAAAATCAACCCAAAAAGTTCTTGAGCTTTTTAACATTCTTTTGGTTAAATTATTTTGATATAAATTTTAATATAAACTTAGTTTTTATATGTAACTCAATAAGCTTTTCAATTTGCGACTACAGCTTAACCCTTGAGGGTAAAAAATCTGAATTCGTCTTTATAAAGTTATGTTTAGAAGAAGTATACTTCTGCGTCTTATTTCGTAACTTCAAATATTTGCTGCAACTCATTAATTGGCATGTTTAAAGTTTAAACTCAAACAATTGAATTTTAGTAAGTAAAAATTCAGTCAAATTATATTCATGTTTGTTACATAAGGGTAGAATGAAAAACAAATTGTCAACTACCATCAACTACTAAAATCTTGTGACTGAATTGTTCTAATCTTCCACCCAAATAGGCCAAAAATTATGAAAATTAGACTAAAAATTCTTAAAATTAAAAATTTTGAAAAAAGAAAAAGGAAACAGAATTTGTTGATACGATAGCGCTTAAAAGTTACTATTCCTAAACAATATTAAATATTCAAGATTTTCGAATTATAAGTTGATATTTATTGCCACCTTAAGGGCTCCGAATTCTAGATATTAGGCATACATTATTTTTAAAGAATGTATATTTCTCTTACTTCATTTTATGCTATCAAAATACAACCATTAATATCCAAAATTCGATGTTAAGAAGATTCCTTTAAAGAATCATTTTTAAATTTGTCAACAAAATATAAGTTTGTTTGTTTTTTTAATTTGAAGAATTTTTTGACTAATTTTTATAACTTATGAACCGTTGAGGTAGCTAAAGTTATCAATTCAGAGTTAGTTTTATTTACTTCTTACGATGTTCACATAATAGCAAAATTTTAGATAGTTTTTCATCCCGCTTAGATGAGCATGACAAAAAATATTTATGAATAATAAAATGTGTTATACTTGATGATTCAAAAACTTCATTTGTTTAAAAATTATAAAAATGGTAATTAAATGCTAAAAAAATCATAAAAATGGTAATAATTTGCGTCGAGTACTCAAAATAGAAACCTATTATCCAGAATTTCCTGATGTGAATGATGAAATAAAAGTGATTTGAAACAAAAAGGTTACCAACAAAAATGTGGAAAATAAGGGTGAAAAACAAACCGCGGTAGTGGAGAATGAAAAAAAATTAAAAAAAAAAAAAAAATACTGGAAAAACCGAAATGGTTAAGAGGGTCAAATAAGGGCAAAATGCATTTTTGATTGCTATGAAGAGGTCCCGAGAAACTCGTGTTGTTGACAGGGGAATCGACATTCATATGAATGGAATAATATTCCAGGATATCAAGATAAGGATGTAATAGGATGGAAAGAATTTTGGCATCAAATTTATTACCTTTAAATTTTAATGCAACGGAATGATATGTTGAGAATTAATGTGTTGTTTATTGTTTCAGGTTTCCAGATATTCCAAAAGTGAATGGTAGCAAAAGAGAGGTATCAAATATGCCTCACATTATTATTGAAGCCTCACAGGAAAATCCTACATCCCCTGCACCTTATTTCACATCGGAAGGCCCATCCATTTCTCCTACTGTTGCTGACGGCATTCCTGAAGAGGATGCTGAAAATGAAGATGACGATGATGGTCGAGATGGTGAAGATGAAGAAGAATTTGAAGAACATGTTACCCATTCCATTGTTCCTAGACGCCTAACAATTTCATCAGACTTAAATGTTTATTCAAATGATGGTATTGTCTCGCCTCAAACCAAACTTCCAATGGTGGCTGTTGTTTTAGCCGAGTCCAATTCACCCCGTTTTTTCCATCAGCAAGTCCGCAGGACATCTATAAAATCTCCTAGATCATCAGGATTTGGTTCAAGCTCATCGTTGACTGAAGGGAGTGGGAAAATAATTGATCCTGAAATGAGTGAAATGTATAAAGTGACTTCGGTGACTTCCTCTTTGAAAAAAAAGGCAAGACTAAAAGGGCGTTTGCCACTACGACCTCATGGACATTTAGCTGCTCGAGCCTTGCCATCAGACGCCGAACGTCAAAAGAGACGATTGGCAAAAGCTCGCGAACGCAGAGCTACCCTCATTTTAGGTTTAATTATGGCAGCTTTCATCTTGGCCTGGTTGCCATTTTTTGTGCTATACGTTCTGGAGGCTTTATGTCGAGACTGTGCTATTGCACCTACAGGTTTTGCAACTGCATTCTGGTTGGGTTATTGCAACTCTGCTTTAAACCCAATAATATACACTATATTCAACAGAGACTTTCGCAGAGCTTTCAAAAAAATTCTTTTAAAATAACGTGAAAATATCTTGTGGTGTGTTACACTGTTTCATTGAAACTATTCTGCACTTCTTCAATACGTTGTCTTCCACGTAATTGCTGCTATACAAAGTGCCTGCTCACGTCCTTTTTATAATAACATATGTCTGTCATAGTACAAAATTCAGGCCTCCCACAATATTTCATTTTACCAATGCCATTTAATTTTGAAATTTCATGAAAGAATTTTTTAGAAATGATGATATTTGAATCCTTCAAAAATTTTAATTTCTTTCTAAAGAGCCTCGATTATCTGAACCAGTCTCATCTGAATAATAAGGTTAAACGAAATGAAATTCTACTCAAGCACGTGGTTTTTCTTTTCCTTCCTTAATTTTATTAATATCATGCTTTAAGTCAACTATACATGATTCCTTCTGAATGAAAAGTATACTTTGGATTTCGTGACTGCATAAAATTGGTAAATTTAAGTGAACTGCATAGTTAGTTGGTTTGGTCAGTGAGTGAAGATTGCTAATTTGATATTGCCAAAGAAATTTTAAATTTATAATCGTTATTTTATTTTTACTAGAGTAGTTTAGATTGAGCATTACGGCCTCCCCTTCTGTTAAAAGCAAATTTTTTATGATAACTGAAACTTTTTATGATATCTTTTAATGATGTATAAAAATATTGCAATGTAGTGCGAAAGGAATAGGGAATGAGTGAAACTTTATGCACGGCAATATTTCAAGTTAATTTTTTTAAAAAAAAAACATCCAAGGAGTCTAGCAAGGTTTTAAAGAAAAATTTAAGGAAGTAGCGTATTACATTTTTGCTTTGTTTTTAATTCAACTAAAATACACGGGGGCCAGAGTTTTAGACAATCTGGTGATCGAGATATTTGCAAACCTCTCTTTATATTTATTTGACAAAAAACATTTACTAAGTGAATATAGCAGTTCAATTTAAAACGACTCACGAATATCAGAGTTTATCGATGCTACCTCTATAATCCGAACATTTTCCGAAGAATGGGAACGGAAGTTAGGTCCGCTGTTTCATATAACCGAGTGCCTACTGTTTTCCAAAAATAACCAGTCTTTCAAGAATAGATCTTCAAGCGGTCAGGAAAAAAATTTATATTCACATAAAAAAAAATTTGCAGAAATTATGACAAATTGAAAAAACTGCTATTTAAAAAGAATTCTATTTTTTAGGCTTACTAACAAATTTTGTAGTGATACAAATGACATCATTTCAGTTCTTCAAACTTATATCTATGAATGATTTCAAGGCAATTACATGTTGTGGGAATACTGAAAAATCCTTTTTCAAGGAGTGTCATGACATTTAATTTTCATTATTTAAAATGCCCTACAAGTTTTAATATAGAAGAAAATAGTACTTTTTAAAATATGTCGTTTCTCCAGAATGTTAAGGAGAATATTGAACCTTAATATCGTTAAAAATTAATGCAATCTTAATATGTTGGTTCATTTAATCATATTGTATTTTTCAAACTTGATTACACACAATACTTTGGTTCAGTTTTGATGGTGCATTTAATACTTTATTAAGGTTGAGCAAATTTCTCTCATATTATGGTTCAAAGTAACGATATAACAGTTAACATTGAATTGATATTTTTCAAGAGTGCGTAACCCTGTTATTAAAAGTGGGTTCATCATTGATAACACTTATGTAATTTGCACGTTTAAGAAATTATTTCATTCCAACCATTATAATATTATATAATTTTTTTAAATTAATCCCCTTACACTACTATTTCTTTATTACCTTGATTTTTATTTGTAAAAAAAATTTAAGGACTTTGTTTACTGAATATAAGAGACTACAAAAAGGTGTGTGATAAAATTGGTTGAGAATTTTCAGCCAATTATTTAATTCAAAATTGATCAGAGTGTTGACATCCTATTCAACATGCACTAACATGAAACGTCCCAAGTTTAGATTTATTCTATTTTTTAAAAGTCCAATCGACTCGTTACGTTACGTTAGAATGAATGACATCACTTCCATCATATCAATTAAAATTAACATTTCTTCCTCTTCTTGGGCACGACAGCCTATGAGAGGCCAAGGCCGTCCCAATAAGTTTTTGCCATCTTGATCAAATTGACAGTTATTAACACATTTTTAGGACTCAAAATTCCTCCTAACTTAACAGAAATTATTTTTTGGCATAAGCACTTTTTAAAGATTCTGTTCTTTTAAATATTATTAAAAGCAACACGTATCTGGCATTTGCTTTTTCAAATAATTTTTCTCTTAGTCAATAACAAAAGCTTTTTTTTTCGTTACAAATATTTTAGTAAATGCATATTAGTGATAATATTCTTTCCTGGTATCTCAATTTCAGATTGTGGCTTATTTTTTGACATTTTTTTTTAACTTCTTGAAACAGATTTTCGCTACTTCAAGAAGAATGCTAAATTTGTTTAAAAATTTATTCGTATTTGGCAAATATTTTAGTAAATGTAAATGGGAGAATACTTAATTCTTGGGAAATAATTTACTTTTAGAATTTTACTGTTTTTGACATTTTGCTTCACGGGCTAAAAAGCTACAGATTTGTTGACTTTTCAAATAGTTTGTCACCTTATCAAGCAGACAAAAGAGCCACGTTTGTTTAATTATTTATATATTCAAATAATGATTTAGGAAATACAATCGTGAGAATAATTTTTATTTAGGGATTCTCGCATCATTTCAAAGTTAAATAATTTTTTGTCACTTAGGATTGCGTCCTACAAATTTACAGACTTCTTGAAATTTTCAAATAATTTCTTACCTTATCATATAGAAAATTCGTTGAATTAAGTATTAGCTTATTTATTCGCATTCATCAAATATTTTAGTAAATGCAGTTTTGAGAACACTTTTCTTTCCTTGAATATCATTCAATAATAAATTTTGACATTTTGCATTGCGCCCTAAAAATGCATGGATTTTTCGACTTTTTAGAATAATTTTTCTCCATGTCAAGAAGAAAGAGCTGAGTTTGCTTAGTTGTTTATTAGTTTATTTAAAAATTAAACTAATATTTTAGTAAATACAATTTGAGACTACTATTTTCCTGAAATATCACTTAATTTAAGATTTAGATTGTTTTTCGGAACTTTGCGTCCCATAAAATTTGAGGAAATTTTGAAATTTTCAGATAAATTTTTGCCATGTAAAAAAAAGAAGTGCTTATTTTACAATTGTAAGGAAGAAAAGTTTATCATAAAGAAAATTCGTTGAATTAAATACTAGTTTATTTATTCGCATTCATCAAATATTTTAGAAAATGCAATTTTGAGAACACTTTTTTTTCTTTGAATACTACAGAATTTCTTTGAATATTACAGAATTTCTTTGAATATTTTCAGAAATTTTGAAATTCAATTTATTTATTCAATTTATTCAACTTAATTACAGATTAATTTTTGCCACGTAAAAAAAAGAAATGCTATTTTTACAATGTAAAGAAGAGAAGTGCTTAAGTAACTTTGTTTTAAAATTTTGGCGAGATGGGCATTACAAAAGGAAATAACTTATTAATTCAGGAAAATCTTGAGCATTAAAAGATATAACGAAATAATTTAAACTTAATGTTTCAATTATTTCGTTATATCTTAAACTTAACTGTTATAAACTAAAGTAGCAGTCAACGAAGTAATTTTTTCACCTATTTTTTTTTCAGTATCAATTATTTTTTTTATTAATTATTTTTTTATATCAATTAATTTTTTATTTTAAATTGAATATTTTGCAACTTTATTGATGCACATTTTAATTATCTTTGATTATGAGTGCATATAAGAAAAAAGGAATGGCAATAAACTTAAAAAGCATTCTAAGAAAATAAATACCTTATTTTTTCAGAAAAATAATATGTGGCGTTATAATTATTCACGAGTAAGCCTCTCATGACTTTATGGAAGCAACTCCTGATTAATTTAGAATTGAATTAAAGATAATTTCAATTGTGATGCAAATTTTAATTGTACTTAACAATGGAGGCACACTTTTACGTAACGTAAAAGTGTGCGTATTACGTAAACAAACCTTACGTAAACAAACCTTAATTATATTTGGTAACAAACCTTAATTATATTTGGTTACATTCTTAATTACGTAAACAAACCTTAATTATATTTGGTTACATTCTTAAATCTCAATTATGATCAGTTAAGGATGCAAATCTTATTTTCTTTTACTTATGTATGTAAATCTTAACTGCCTTAAATTATGCATTAAAATCTGAATTATCTTTAATATTGGATGCAAACTTAATTATATTCAACTATGTATACAAATCTAAATTTTCTTATATATTGATGCAAATTTTAAGTATAATTTATTACCGATAAAAATCTTAAATATCTATAATCAATAGTGCGAATCTAAAGTACCTTTAATTATGGGTACAAATATTAATTATATTTGAATATTAATATAAATCTTAATTATAATAAATGCAAGTTCTAATTGCATTTATTATGGATGTAAATTTTAAATATATTTAATAAAATATGTAAATCTTAATCACATTTATTATGGATGTAAATTTTACAAACATGACAATTACGGTTGCATACAGCAGGGAACAAAAGTTTTAAGTCAATATTCTTTCTGTTCTAATGTTTTCTGTAAGCAAAATTTCTAACTGATGTAAATTAGTAATTTGTGGCTTTAGTCATTCTACATGAGGGCAGCAAAGAATGGACTTATTATTTTTAATATAACAAACACGAAACAAAAATTTGAAAAAATCAAAATCAAAAGTTTTGAGACGATTCAGTTTTTCTAAATTTTTATTTTTTTTTATTTTATAACCGTCGTTGAACTGCCGACCCAATTTTTGAATTTATGACGACTAATGTTCAACTCCGTAGCCTTGCAATTTTGAACCCAATCCAGATGACAAGACAAGGGAACTCCTGGATGAAGTATTGAGAGAAATCTATTTCGATGGAACTAACCCTAATTTGCGAAACATGGAGAGAAAAATCATGAAAACCTCCCACGGTTAGCCCGACGACAAGGGGACTCTTACCCATGATCCGTCTTCCACTGAGGATATTTTACGTCCGTACTGTTGTCGGTGCGAGCCCGGTGCGGAATTCGTCTCAACCAGCCATCGTTGGGATTCAAACCCAATTCACCTCATTAGAAGACGAAAGCTCTATCTCCTGAGCCATCACGCCTCCCTAAACTTTATTGAAATTAATCCTCCTAAAATAAGAAAATACAGAAATTTTTTTAATTCTTCATCGCCCTTCCTTCCTTTTGCTTTGATGACTGCGGCAAATCGTTTTGGCATGGAATTAAAGATGCCTTCTAAAGTGGACTCCGCCCATTCAACGCCCTTTTCGCCCATTCCGGGGTGACGGAAGATCCTGAAAAAGTGCCTTTGAAGAACACTTCCTCCCCTCGACTTTTCTTCTGCTGAATTCCCAAAGGTGTTCATATATATATATATATATATATATATATATATCTTTTTTATCCTAAATATTTTGTTCTATTGGACTTGTTAATGAANAGGAAATTTCTTCAAATTTAAAGTCTTCAAAATAATCAAAAATTTTTTTGTATACTTATTTAGTTAAATTTATTATTATCTTACACACAGCAGTGTAGTTTATTGACATTTGCTCAAGAAAAAAATAAAATAGAAATTCACCAAATCTTGAATGCCAGCAAAATGAAATATTAGCTTAGAAGTTTAAAAAACAGTGATTTTAAGCTAATAGTAAGTAACTCAACTTAAGCTTTATGTTAGATGGGCCATAAATTGCTTAAATTAATTCTTTTTAGCCACTCTAGAAGGAATCAAAAATGTTTTTGTTGCTGATATGTACGGAATAAAATTTTGCATAATAATCAATCATTAAATAAATAAATAACTTTGATTACATTCAAGCATATTACAGTCATACATAAACATGTTATTAGGTAAATATTTGTTTCCCCTCTTTACAGTAAACTGCTTAAAATAATTTCTGTTAACCCGTCAATGTCCAGGCATTCATAAGCCAGGAATATGACAGCCAGGATAATGACAAATTTGCCCTTTTATAGCATTTAATTTCACTTTAATTTAACATTTTGGCCTAAGACGTTTACATTCCGCAGAAAGCAACGGGATTTCTAGAAATAACTCAGATAAATCTATTTAGTTTATGTTATTAAGGATTTCAAGAAGACAGGAAAATGACAACATAAAAACCTACTCACCTTGAAAAAATTTTTGAAATAGATTTTGAACCAGAAAGTTGGTTCTTTATTCATGCAACAAGATATGTTCAGATAGTATGGTATATAATCAATCTATTAACATAAGATATTGATTGCTGGAGCTATCTATTTTGGTTATAAATCACGGAATAAAAGTAGTCAGGAAAATGAGAGATTTTCATGTGGCAAACAAATTATTGACAGAAAAAATTGTTTTAAATAAAGTTTTTGTAAATAATACCCTCTGCGTATATTCTAAAAATGTTTACAACGGTTGAGATTATAAAAATTTGATATTTAAAAATTTATGTGAAGTTTAGAAGCTAGTAATTATTGGGTATATTGCTTGTGACATACCAGAAACATGACATTTTGAAATTCAATTACATTTTATAAATATACAAAACAGTCGATGCTAGTACAAGGTCATTTTGAAATGCTAACAGCAATACTATTTATTAAAATTTAAAAGAAAAAGTTCTTTTAGTAGTATAGTATTAGATCTTGGAGCAAGTGACTAAAATGTCATATTTCGTGAAAATCACCCATATATGTTCCGATTTTGAGTCTGCAGAAGCGCCTGTTCTGTATATATATATATATATATATATATATATATATATATATCAACAGAACAGGCGCTTCTGCAGACTCAAAATCGGAACATATATGGGTGATTTTCACGAAATATGACATTTTAGTCACTTGCTCCAAGATCTAATACTATACTACTAAAAGAACTTTTTCTTTTAAATTTTAATAAATAGTATTGCTGTTAGCATTTCAAAATGACCTTGTACTAGCATCGACTGTTTTGTATATTTATAAAATGTAATTGAATTTCAAAATGTCATGTTTCTGGTATGTCACAAGCAATATACCCAATAATTACTAGCTTCTAAACTTCACATAAATTTTTAAATATCAAATTTTTATAATCTCAACCGTTGTAAACATTTTTAGAATATACGCAGAGGGTATTATTTACAAAAACTTTATTTAAAACAATTTTTTCTGTCAATAATTTGTTTGCCACATGAAAATCTCTCATTTTCCTGACTACTTTTATTCCGTGATTTATAACCAAAATAGATAGCTCCAGCAATCAATATCTTATGTTAATAGATTGATTATATACCATACTATCTGAACATATCTTGTTGCATGAATAAAGAACCAACTTTCTGGTTCAAAATCTATTTCAAAAATTTTTTCAAGGTGAGTAGGTTTTTATGTTGTCATTTTCCTGTCTTCTTGAAATCCTTAATAACATAAACTAAATAGATTTATCTGAGTTATTTCTAGAAATCCCGTTGCTTTCTGCGGAATGTAAACGTCTTAGGCCAAAATGTTAAATTAAAGTGAAATTAAATGCTATAAAAGGGCAAATTTGTCATTATCCTGGCTGTCATATTCCTGGCTTATGAATGCCTGGACATTGACGGGTTAACAGAAATTATTTTAAGCAGTTTACTGTAAAGAGGGGAAACAAATATTTACCTAATAACATGTTTATGTATGACTGTAATATGCTTGAATGTAATCAAAGTTATTTATTTATTTAATGATTGATTATTATGCAAAATTTTATTCCGTACATATCAGCAACAAAAACATTTTTGATTCCTTCTAGAGTGGCTAAAAAGAATTAATTTAAGCAATTTATGGCCCATCTAACATAAAGCTTAAGTTGAGTTACTTACTATTAGCTTAAAATCACTGTTTTTTAAACTTCTAAGCTAATATTTCATTTTGCTGGCATTCAAGATTTGGTGAATTTCTATTTTATTTTTTTCTTGAGCAAATGTCAATAAACTACACTGCTGTGTGTAAGATAATAATAAATTTAACTAAATAAGTATACAAAAAAATTTTTGATTATTTTGAAGACTTTAAATTTGAAGAAATTTCCTGGTCCGAATTGTCATGTTTCCAAAGAATCACCCATATATCTAAGTTTGTGTGAGGAAATAAAAAAATTTTAATGAATTTTTTTTGCAAAATAATGCATTTCAATTCACTGAAACTACTAAACAAAGGAAATATATATAAAACGTATGTCATATTTTCAGGAAAATTAATACGAAATTGAGACGCAAAGAGAAAAACAAAAGAAGAACAATGAATAAAAATAATACTTTAAAAGAATAATAGCGTAATTTTTGTGCAATTAACTCAAAATTTCCGATATATTAGTTACATGAGTTTTAAAATAAATTTTATTGATTAAAATGTAATAACAAACAGATTTCTTAACTTCTTAGACAAATGTTTTCTTTCCCTTAATTAATGACTTTTTAAGTTCCGGATATGTCAAAATAAGTCCACATGTAATATGTGTCTTTCGTGCAGGATCCTGCAATGCACTTAAAATTATGCAATTAAAGCAATACATTTACATAAAATCTGTTTATAATAAATATTGTGAATTTTATCATCATCGCAATTTAATATTTATTCTCCAGGAAGAGCAAAAGAAAAATAATACTGTTAAAGACTTTGTACCTAAAATTCCTTATAAAATCTCCACTTTCGGACCACAATATAAACTTCAAAGTTATATTTTGAAAGAATTTTGAGTATAAAAGGTGTTTCGCATTGGCTGCCTTCAATATATATTCTTAGAATTCTTTTTAAATATAAAGTCAAAAAAGACACAGTTAATATTAAAATTCGTCTACAGTTAATATTTAAACTAGGAAAAACACAAAAATATCGAAATCTGACGAAACATTACTGAGAAAAGTGGGACATCAGTACCTGTTTGATTGCTAACGCAGAAAAATGTACAAAACATCGCCTGGTTTTATTAGGAGATTAAGCCAGTTTATCAACCCTCTC
Organism: Parasteatoda tepidariorum; assembly: GCF_043381705.1. Taxonomy (NCBI): domain Eukaryota; kingdom Metazoa; phylum Arthropoda; class Arachnida; order Araneae; family Theridiidae; genus Parasteatoda; species Parasteatoda tepidariorum. The sequence goes on along the minus strand of NC_092215.1, from coordinate 59,633,420 downwards.
TAGTGCTCCTACAAATATCGATATCATTTTCTAGAGACTTTTTTCTTCTCTGGACTGTCAAAGAGAGAAAATGCTAAGTATGCAAATAAACTGATGGTTAATATTTATTCGATTTGTCAGCATTTTTTTTAAAACAATCGAAATATAAGGTCGTCATATAATCAGAATATGAGATTGAGATATTTTGGGTTCTGTATTCATTTTCACTTCTACCGATACAATTCTGCACTCAGCATTTTTCAAAAAGTATTACACATTTGACTGAATGTCAAATGTGTAATACTTAATAACGTCATTAAATTGGAAAAAAATTTTTAGAAATATCCAAATCGGTTTTCATTTGTTATAACTATAATAAGACAAAATTTTAAAGAAACCGAAAACTGATAAAAATATTTTAAATTACTCAAAATTCCAAACCGCTTAATGTTATTACTTTACATTTTTGGAAAATAAATTATCAATCATTATTTCTATTATATAAAAGTAATTTTTTTATTTTTTCAATATTATCTGAAAGGTGTGATCAAAAGCTTATAAAGTGAGAAAAATATCAAAACTTTTGCCTAAAATCGAGCAAAGAAACCTCATAGATAAGGATTCTGAAATTTCATATTAAGGGTGGTTAAACTCTGTATATTCTAAAAGTGAGTTTGATTTGATTTTACCTAAAATATCTCAAACTTTCTTTTATTTGAAATATGCTTATCTTCATATTTTCAAATTTGATAAAAATAAATATTGTTTGTTTGCAAATCAAATTTTGATTTTTTCTTCTTCCTTTGATTATGTCCAGTATAATAGTTGGTAACATGTCAGAAAAATTTTCACTACATTCAATGCAATAATAAATATTTTATGCAAACCATTAGGTTGCATAGATAATATATCCCACGTGTGAAATTTTAAAGATTTTTGTCTATATATTTGCCGATGTGATCTTTTATCAAAATAAATATTGTTTGTGTTTGTTCACCTTTTGAATATTGATTTTTTATTGTGTCCCTTGTAAAAGTTCTGCATAGTTGTCAACACCTATAATAAATATATAAAATAAATTTCACGAAACGAAAGATATTTTGTGCAAAACATTGAGTTGCATAAATAATATTTCACTTACAAGAAATTTCAAGGATATGTATCTTTATATTTGAATATGTGGTCATTTATTAAAATAATTTGTGCTTTGTGTTTGTTTGTAATTCAAATGTTGATTTCATTGTGTCTGGTGTAAAAGTTTTGCATAGTTGCCAACATGAAAGAAAAAACTCTAATAGGTTTTATGAAACAATAAATTATTATGCAAACCATTCGGTTGAATAGATAATATTTCACACTTCAAAAATTTTAGAGACTTTTATCTTTATATTATCAAATGTGATATTTTATTAAAATAAATTGTTGTTAACATTTGTTTTTAATTCGAATGTTAATTTTTCCCCTTTTTTTGTTGTGCCTGGTGTAAAAGTTTTGCAAATTTGATGAAACACACAAAAAAAGAGATTTCACGAAATAACTATTATTGCATGCAAATCATTGGGTTGTACATATGATATTTCTCACTTATTTTTTTTTACCTATTAAATAAAATAAAGGAAAATGAGATACAATAAATAAAATTACTAAGGAAAATAATTTTTTTCTATCCAATATTTTTTCTTTATGAATCACATTAAATGAACATGAATATAAACATTTTTAAGTTCATTGCTTTCATAAATTCAAAACTTTTTTAAAGTCAAAATATTTAATTGTTATTACATAGTTGTAATACATGTTTGAAAAGGAAAATCATGATTATCCAATATTAATAATCTTATTTTCTAGCAAAAAAAAATGCTATCAATAAAAAAAAGTTATGTTTTCAAAAAGAAAATCTCAATATTAAAATTTATTTTCAAAACATTTATAGGGATTTTTCCAATAACTTTTCAAATTTTAAGTAATTTTCTAAAATACAAGATTAGCATGATGCAACTGGAAAGGTTATAGATTACTTTCTATTAATCCAAATGCAATAAAATTTGAACTACAGATAATTTAAATGAACAATATGATCTTTGTATAAATAATCTCTGCCGATAGTTGGTACTATTACACAAATGATATTAAATTGCATGCTTTGAAAATGAGAAATATCATTTGTGTTACAACGAATGACTATTAGCAAACCTGTGTGAATTAAAAGGGAAACTGTGAATTCTGAACGAGAATTAGTAACTTTCATTACTGATTCTTCGTTGAAAGAAAAAGCGTTACTGGTAAAATTGTTCTGTTAAAACCAGTTGAATGTTACAATTGTAAAAGAATGCTATCGTATAAAAAAGAATATGAAGAGGTTGAATTAAAGAATATAGAGAGAAGCTTTCCGAATACGTAACTAACGCTAAAAAATGCTCTATGTGAGATTCTATGCCAGAAAAACAATTTACAGGTGGTGCAACATACTCAGATTTAGCATAGTATTATATGTTATACGGTTTAGTGCATCCGCATTTGAAACGAATCAGGATCTACGTCATCTGAACCGGCTCTTGATGGTTGGGTATGCTGCTTGCAGCCAACCGCCATTTAAGACACAAATCATGGTTTCTTTTTGTGAAGTAGGAAAGTTAATTGGGCTTATAGCTTAAACGTAAATATTTGCTGAAACATCGCTCCATGCCTATATAAAGCGGGTTTTAAAGCGTATTTGTCCTTCTCACACAACGAAACAAGCAGAGCTCATCACGTAACAGAACCTGCTGAACCTTTTCCTGGCTTCGAATTTTAATAAAAGAGGAAATATTTACAGAGAAAATGCCCATCAAACTTCCTTCATTCTTTCGTTCCATCTCAGAATGTTTTAAACAGATATATTCCACATGGATGGCATAAACGAATACTTTAAGTCATATCTTAATGAGAAAACATGAGAAAATATTCCTCCTCATACATTCTTATGTCCCAATCTTCTTCTGCGAAGTATATTCTTTAATTCAATGTCTCCGTGTGCAAGAAGTTATAGAAATTTGAAGCAACTGGGCATATCATTTAACTTTTATAAAAGCATATTAAATATTTCTACCTTTCGGAATTGTGTACTAAAATTTTTGATTCAAAAATTGTCAGAAGTATTTAGCGATAAGCCCTTGGAGTGAAACGAAGGTTGTTCATGCTCAACTATTAATACTTTAATAGTTGCAAAATGAAAGATCTGATATAGTTTCGGTTAAATTTGAGTATTCTTTTCTAAATTCAGAAACAAAGAGGGTTCCCTTCAGAGGTTTCAGAAAAGCTGAGTTTTCAACAAAACTAAAAATGAATCTAGAAAAAGAAATATGAGTAGATATATTAAAAGGTATGCATTTGACTGTCGATGGTACTTTATCTTTTTTATATTATTAATATTATATATTAATACGAATTTATTTATTATTATAAATACCCTCTTATTAATTGCAATTAAAATACTTGAGTAGACTTTGAGTGTGAGTTAAATGTTCTTATCTTTATTTCAATAGATTATGCTCCATAATCTTACACATGCATAATATATAAATATTATACTGCAGACAAATAATATATTACTGGGGTGTCATGAGACAATTTTGAAACTCGTAAGGGTGCCACAAATTTAAAAACCCCTGCTCATTGTTTGAAATATTTGTGAGTTCATACTTTATCTCATTGTGCCAACAGTACCTTATAAAGTGATAAATTTATTTCTTGCTAACAGAATATGCAGAATTCAGGAGAATTTTTGATTATAACTAATGAAATCCTAGGTGAGTTTATTATTAATAAAAATTCTCCTTCGTTATTTATTATTAAAGAAGAGAATTTTGTATTAATAAAAAAATGATAAAAATCCAAGAAAATTTCTGATTAAAATTAATAAAATCCAATATCTTTCTAGTAAAGTTGGCAACTATGGTTGTATATTTAAATAAATAGTTGATTTTCACTTGATGTTATTTCAAAAGCACAAAACTTGTTAAAAATCATCTCTTTGAATAACGGCAGCTAAGAGATACACTTTTTCGGCATTTCTACAACATCAAAGTTCCATAATTCACGATTGCATTTTTCATCGTATAAAAAGTGATAGTAAGTTAGAAAAGAATTTGTGTGCACTAAAACACTATATATTTACGTACTATTTATATTTAACTTAGAAAATGGTGCACACTTCAAGATTTTATTCACAGCATATTTTGTGATTTTTAAACATGAATCGAATTTTATGGATGTTCCTTTATGTTCTTTCTATGAGGAACATCGAAATGCTGAATTGTGTGTGTTGCATTTTATTGAAGTATTTTGTTTTCAGTATTATGTAATACTAGTTACGGGGAACATGCACGGGGTTCTTGGATGTTAAGCACCCTTCAAAAAATAAATTATATTATATTTCAGAGTGTGTATTTATTTTCTTTCTATTATGTTTTCATGTGTAAAAACTGTGTGTTAAATAAAGGCCACCCTTTATTTTTAGAATTCTTATTAAATAAAAAGTATGCATATTGGAGATCACAAATTAATAGTTAGGCAAGGAAAAAATACAAATCACAGTTGGTGAATGCATAAAATGATTGCGTGAGTAAACTGAAAGGAGACGATACTTAGAAACACCTTATTGTCTTAGGTTTAATATTAATGAGAGAATCTCACTGCGCGTACTTTATTTCTTTATTCCGAAAAAGATTTTAAAAATATATACATTGGTATAAGAAATTAGGAGAATTCGCTGACTTGGTCGATTATCTCTAAAACTACTGGACCGATTTTAATGAAATTTGATATGTACATACATTGACACAATACAAAACAAATAACCATTCAACAATTGTAATACACACGCATGATCGTGCGTAACGCTCGTTGGAGTCGGAGGGTATGGAACAGAGCTTGGAGAATAAACAAAAGAATGGGTATGGTCCCTACAACAGATATACAGATATGCAAGCCTTGCAGCGTTAATCCATACTTGAAATAAGGCAGCTTATCATTTCCTGTTGCAATTAGTCCCACTCGTTCAGCAACGCTATTTTCATTCCATGGATGGTTCTCGGAGGGGGTAGCGAGTTGCAATTGCCCTCCCCAGACTGGATAGATCTGGCTGGCCAATCCACCCGGCGAATGTCCTCACTCTAGAAATTCGTCGACCAGAAGAGCTCTTTGTGACCTCGCGTTATCGTCAATTAAAATGAACTCAGGGCCAACTGCACTCCTGAAAAAGCGAACATAGGGCTCCAAGACTCACACTAGTCACAGAGCCTCTTTCAGAGACCTGGAGAAGTGGGCGGTCGTCCAATATGATGCTTGCCCAGACCATTAAGCCTGTTCCTCCATAATGGTCGATTTCGCGACATTGGAAGGTAGGTAGCAGGTCCCTGGTTCTCTCCATATGAACGTATGGCGAGATTCGGTGTTTAGGCTGAAACGGGACTCATCAGTGAAGAGAGCGGTCACCCATTGATCCATACTCTAATCTCTATGCTCTCTGCACCATGCTGAACGGACTCTCCTGTTCGTAGAAGCGAGAGGGACGCAAACAGCAGGTCTTCTTGTAAACAACCCTCTCTGATGAAGTCGTTTGGAAACAGTCACCCTTGATACACGGGAACCTGTGACTGCATTCAAGTCACTAGAAAGCTGAGAAGCTGTAGTCCCTCTGTTACGCCTGGCTATAATGAACAAATGGCGATCTGCTCTGGTCGTCGTGGCTCTTGGACTACCTTACCCAGGCTTTTTCTCGATGAATCCGGTATCCTGGAGCTGCTTCCATAAGTTATACATGACTCTGGGCGTTAAATTACACTCTATACAAATCTGGACCTAAGAATGGCCTGCTTCTAGCCTCCTCACACTTCGCCACTTCATTCCATCATTTAAACGTTGGTGGTTACTCATTTTTACGGTTGCAATTTGAATTTAACCTATTGATACAAATTAACACCAAAAGATTCGCCGAGGTATGCTAGTGAACGAAATGAGTCTTAACTTACGCTCACTTATAAAGCCTGTTTCTCTGGCTCTGCCTGCACACACGTGTACGTTTATGTATTTGATGTACAAGATTTTCATTTTTGTCTAGAAGCAGAGGTTATACATTCAGTTCAGTTCTTTTCATGAAATTCGATAAAATATGCAAATTCTTTAAATCTATTTCACCAGTGTAATAAGCTCAGACTTTACAAAATACGCTTTATATGCTGGGTGTCCAGTAAAGATTGTCTTTAAGTGGCCTTTCGACCGAACTCACCTGCTGAAGGATTGGAGGTGGAGTAGAAAAAAATCTAAATATGTGTGTGTATTTTTAATACTCTTTAATTAGTTTTCACAAATAAATTTATAGTGGACACTTACTCTATTTGGCAGTATCTTTTAATACAACTCGACGCCCAGTCAAAATTTGAGATATAATGCAGATAATATTATAGATTCTCTATTTGTTTTTTTCTGACAGTATTATACTAATACAATTACTCAATCCGGTAGTATCTTGTAATACAAAGCCTACACCCATTCAAAATTTGATGTATAATGAGTATAATATTATAGATTCCCTATTTTTTTCTAGGAATATTATACTAATATAATTACTCAATTCGGCAGTATCTTGTAGTACAATGCCAACACCCATTCAAAATTTGAGATACAGTGCGTAGAACATTATAGATGCTCTATTTGCTTTTTCTGACAATATTATACTAATACAATTCTGTAATTAACAATTTTTGAAAGGTATGCAGTAAAATAGTAAGCAGTTGTCTATTTTAAGATTGAGAAATTGACATTAAAATATGTTTTTAGCATCATTCAAATCAGTTTCATAAGTTTGAACTGCAATAAAATAAAATTTTTAAAAATCTAAAAACTGACAAGTGATGTCAGATGTGTTTTAAATTACTCGTGTAAGTTTATTGCTTTAAAGGTTTGATGATAATTCATAGAGAAAATTATCAAGCGCTATTTTTCATAATCTAAAATAGTGCCCTCTTTATTTTCTATCTTTAATTAAAAGGTATTGTACTATTGAAAAATATCATATCATCAAAATTTTGTTAAGTACAAAAATATCAAAAAGCAGAAATCAAAAATTTACCCTAAAACTCAAGATGCGGAGGGTAGAGGTCACTTAATATCTTTTAGAAACTTTGTAAAACATGTAATAAAAAAAGTATGCATATTAGGAGGGCAAATTACATGTGTACAAAAAGTATGCAAGTATGATTTTTATCGAACATATATAGTCAGATGTGTTATGTTTAAGGAGCACTATTTAGTACAAACTGCTATGAATAAATGATAAGGAGTTTTCGTGAACGGCGAACATTAACTTTCACATATAATAACATATACATAAGCCATAAAACCATAAAACCAGCAGTAAAATGCATTTATTATTGCTTATCTTATTTTGAAATTTTGCTTCAAAAGAAATTCTTATCATTATTAATATAAAGTTTTTCAATTTTCAATTTTTGAACAAGTAGCTTATATGTTTTAAAAAATTACCGCTAAAAAAATATGTGTATGCGAAAACTGGCCAATAATGAAATTTCTCAATTTTGCCCTGTGATATATCGGAGCTTGTATAATTGCCCTATAATATATAATTTTGCTGTACTAATCGAAGAGAAACTCGTGACATTGGTACAACATTTTGCCTGAGTAAATGAAGCAGTCAATCATCTTCTGCCACTAAAAATCGTACTAATTCGTGTTACTCTGTTCAGACAAATTCCTCTCAGCACAATTTTACATTCGCAGTAAATCCTCTCATGTGAACAGGCTAATCAGTTACATGCAGTCAGCGGTACCTTACCTTCTTTATAACCATCAATGATGATGCTGAGTATTTCTAATGCAACCCTTATATCTGCATTTTAAATATAGCTGGGAAGAAAAATGAAAAGACCAATCAAGTTACCTGAAATCATGAATTCGTTGCCAGTGAATTCTTAAATTGTTAGCACAAACCAATCTACCAAGGAGGATTTCCGTGAGAAGGTAGGTTGTTTTTCCAGATTACGCTTTGGATAATCAGTTTATTCTGGAGCAGGTTTGAAATAAGGCCCATGAAAATTTCTTACACACTGACCTCCACAGAAGATTGCTCATAACGAACAATTTGGCCAGCCAAAATGAAGCTCGCCAAAATATTTTATCTGTCCCGTTATTAAGCTAAGCTCTAACCATTAGCATTAATCACTTGCGCTAAAAAGACATGCCACGAATATTCTGTATTACAACATGACCCTATATCACCCCTTAATATTGACCCATAATATTCAAACTAGGCCACGTATTATATTACCGGGTACTAATGTACCCCGCCAAAGGAAATAATTATAGACTTAATATGGGGCCTGTAATGTGGCCCTATAGGTCACTTTGTATGTATATGTATATATAATAGTGTGTTGAATAGCGTTAAAATTAGAAAATTCGAAGTCAATATTCTGTATTACTACATGGCCCCATATCTCCCCTAAATATTGACTCATAATATTTAAACAGGACCACGTATTATATTACCGAGTACTACTGTACCCTACCAGAGGAAATAATTATAGGCTTATTAAGGAGCTTAGAGGCACATTAGATGCTTTTGTCATAAAAATTACCGGGATGTACACTTCGGCAGGTATTTATGGCAGATATTAAAAAGACAATAACATCATGGAAATTATATAGATTCTTACGATTTCTTTAAGACATCGAATACTTAATGTCTAGCAGTGAGTTGCAGTTGACTGTTTTGATAAGCGCATCTGAAAAGTATTTCTTGCAATTCTCTATAATTATTAGTAATACAGAATTGCAAATTATTTGTAATTCTGTAAATTTTTTTCCAGAATAAATGGTTAATATTTATGGACATGACTGCACTTCTAAAAATTCATTTAAAAATTATCAATGGTTTTACTTAAACCAGTTTTAAGGAGCGATTAAATGATCTTCTGGTTTAATATTAAAAAATTATTTTGGCTATTTATCGTTAACTATTGAAATGTTCATTTGGAAGGTATTCTCACTCTCAATTATTGGTACTCTCACTCTCAATTATCGATACTCTCACTCCCACTAAAACGGAAAAATAAATTCAGATACCTACTGGAGATCAGTGTTGTTATACCTATATATTCTAGTTAATTATTTCAAAAATGGATTCATTTCCTCTAATTTATACTAATATCAATTTTGAACCTTTCACCATGTTTAGAAGAAATTTCGTCAAATAATTCACTGTTTAGGCGAAATTCCCTAATCCAAGAAAATTTCATATAATTCTTTAATTATCAAAATGCTCTCTAAGCATGGGACATATCTGAAGGGAAAAAGACTTCTCCTGTATTATGGTTACTCACCAGCTTATATTTCAAAATAATGATAAAATCATCAGTTGAAACTTTGATATTTCTACTTCAGAAAGTATGAAAGTATTTCATGAAAAGAAAACACCTCGCCATGATGTAGAAAGATCTTAGAAATTTATAACTGGAAAACAATTACGATTGGGAAGAAAAAAATTGCAGCAAAATTCATGTAAGGAAGCCTAATGTTCTCCCAAAAATACCGGTTTCAGTTCAAGACTTTTTTGAAACATGGCACTGTTAATCCCTTTTACCATTTTTAGTCCCATTTTGATGCATGAAAATTTTGTTCATATACTACGATTAAGGATGATTTCGAAAAAACTTCAATTTTTATTTCATTAAAAAATTATGAAAAGTTATTATGTGATTAATATTTTTTTTTCATTTCGTATACTTCCATCTCTTTAAAAAAATTCTAAACTAAAAACAAGAACTCTAGGAGGAAAATGTATGCTCTGTCAAATAAATTTCCTCTGAGTTATTTTCCTTTTTTTCTTTCAACTTAACTGGTTTCCAAAAATTGCTTTCTTGCCTATTTTTTGCGTATTGGTTTTTTTTGGGCATCTCGAGAACTTTTTAGACGAATTGAAACATTTTTGCGTCAATTATAAAATTCATTTATTCAGAGATAATTCCATGCTAAAAATAATTTTTCATAATTATTTATTATTTTTAATTAATTTATTTATAATAGTCGAAAAAAATTAATTGTAAGGTATAAATATTTTTAGATCATTTCAAAGAATGTCATTTTATGTGGTAAAATGCAAAATACGAGTGCAATCAACGAAATAGTTTCCGAATTATTAAATTTTAAGTCGTACACTTAACATTTGATTTCACAGAAACTGTTCGTTAAAATTATGCAAAAATTTGTATACATTACGATTCAAAATTCTTTTGACTGTTATTTAATAAATTAATATAAAATAATAAATAATTAATAGAAATAACTTTTTGTCTGGGATTATAATTGGATAAATGTTTTTCTCGATTTCGTTAAAAATTTCCCGAGATATCGCGAAATACGCTAAATGTAAATAAACAATTTGGGATACAAACTTTAATCCTCTCATCTGACTAAGCATTGAAGACGAATTTTGCTCACAGTCTGTATTTTGCCATTTAAAATTACATGCCTTGAAACTGCAATTAAAAATCAAAGTAGTAAATATTAAAAAATAATTATTGAAAACTATTTTTTACGTGGAACTATCTTTAGACAAACCATTTTTATAATTGACATTTTGATTCATTTAAAAAGCTCTCGAGATATAATGAAATACGCCAAAAGAAAAATCGACTAATTTAGAAAATGCATTTTTCACTTTAATTTAAATCTGAGTCATTGAAGACTTAAATGAAGAGTTTTTTATCAAAATGAGAAGAAATGAACTTTTCTTTTAAATTTGAAGACATAAACAAAAGAAACTTCTAAAAAAAGAGTCAACAAAAGTGACGATTTTTGATTTTCTGATAGCCATCGCTAAGTTGAAAGAAATTTATTCATTTTTTTAAGTTAAAAATATTTTGAAAATAGAGTTTTTATTCATCAAATAAAATATCAAATAAAGAATATTTCTAGGGGTGCGCAACCTGAGGCCCGCGGGCCAAATGCAACCACCACATGCACCTCCGACTATTGATGTGCGGCCCGCGAGAGCTTCTGACACGAATGTTTTTTTTTTTTTTTTTTTTTTTTTTTTTTTTTTTTCAAATTTTTAAAATGTCGAAAGTTTTGAATAGCATATTTGAGTTATAACTTTTTAATGCTCTCATTTGCACAGATTCTATTCAAAATCTATATGGTTTCTTGATCTTTTTTCAACGATTACTGTTACGAAATTACGCATGGTCTTAAAAATCCGATATTTTAAATATGATATTACGATGCGCGAATTTCGAATTTGAGTAATCGCTTTTCTACTTTCTTTATTTCTGCTGATTTCATCCTAAATCCAAGTGACTTTTTATTTTTTCATTTGTGCCACTTCCATGCTGTTTCCGGTGCATTTTATATGATATTTGACTGGTGAGTTATGAATCGCGCATTTAATTCATTATTTTTTGACGTGCTTTATTTGTGCCGATTTCATCGTTAATCTTTCAATGATTTTTTTTCAAGGTCGTTATTACTACACTTTTCTATGTGATTTTGAAATTCCTGTATTTTTACTGCGATATTATCACGTTACGTGAGTTTCAAATCGCACATTTAAATAACCACTTTTTGATGAGCTTCGTTTTCGCCGATTTCATCGTAAATCCAAGTCATTTTTCAATCTTTTTTTTCAGCAGTTTTCGGGATGCATTCCCACGCGGTCTTGAAAATTTCGATTTTTATTACGACGTGCGAATTCTAAATCACGCATTTAAATAATTACTTATTGATGTGCTTAATTTATGCTGATTTCATCTTAAATTTATGCACTTTTTGTTTGTGGCAATTATTGCGATGCTTTCATACATGTCTTTAACTACGATGTTATTACGATACGCGAGTTTCTAAACGAGGATTTAAATAATCACTTTTTACTACTATTTATTTGTGCATATTTATAATTTTCATCGTAAGTATAAGCTATTTTTGCATCCGTTTTTTGTCAGCCTCATACATTTGTAAGTGGTATTAAGAATCCCGAATAATAATACAATGTTATTGCAACCTGAAAAATTTAAAAAGAGGAGAAAAACGTGAATTTTTAAACTGCTAACTGTTTGGGCTTATTTTGTTTCAAATTTTTTACAGCTTAGGTAATTTTTTTAGGAGACAAATCCTTCTTATTTGAAATTCATAATTCCTGTAATAATTCAAGAAGTATAAATAATATATGAAGAAATGTAATACCAAATAAATATTGAGTCCCTTTTTGTTCTGTAACGGTTCCCCAATATTTATATTTATATATATATATTTAGTAAATCAATTATTGATATAAAAGGGGGGGGGGAATTTCGCTTTAAATATTAGTTTTTTTCATTTTTGAATGAATTCTAATTATTTAAAATATTTAATTTTCTCAAAAAATTAGTGCTCAGAACATAAATGTTTATATAACAATTATTGTATTTGCCTCCAAAATGACTAAATATGCGTGCGGCCCTTTGTTTGTCTACCTACTGTGCAAGTGTCCCTTCACTCAAAAAGGTTGTGCACCCTTTTTATACATATAAAAGAAAGATACTTTTTTCTTAAATTTTGAGACATAAACTAAACCAACTTCCGAAAAAGGAGTAAATAAAACTAATGAATTTTGATTGTTCTGATGGTCAACGTCCAGTCGAGAGAAATTTATACTTCTTAAAGTTAAGAATATTTAAAATATATATTTGACACTTTTATTTAAATCTGAATTGAGAAATACACAAATGAAGAATTTTTAACCTTATGAAAAAAATGAACTTTTCTTCTAAGTTTATTCGTAATTAAGTTAAGAATACATACAGTCCCTGGTCAAATTATTAGACGCCCTATAAGATTCCATGTAAAATCTTAATTTTCAGGTGATACTACAGCTTTATTGTTTTTACGCGACTAAAACCGGTTTGCACTTATTTACCTTCGTGTGTCAATTGGTTAACATTAGCAATACGTTAAAAATAAATACAAATAGGAAGTATATAAAAAATCTATCGAATAAAAACCCATTACATGTATGTTTAATTATAAAAGTATGGCATATAAACTCGTGCAAAACATATAATTATTAAGAAACTACAGTGCCTTTAATAATTTGGTCTGATTATTATAGTATACAAATATAATACCTGATATAATAAATATTCTATATTTATCTAATATATCGTCGAATTTATATCTTTTATCGTCAAATTTAACCAATTGGATACACGAACGTAAACAAGTGCAAACCTATTTCAATCGCCTAAAAACAATAAAGCTGTATAGTATCTCCTAATAATTAAAATTTTACATAGAATCTTATAGTGCGTCTAATAATTTGGCCAGGTACTATAGAAGATAAACTTTAGACTTTTATTCAAAACAGAATCATTTAGAAACACTCGAATAAAGTTTTTATTCATACGAAAAAAAAAAATACTTTCTTTAAATTTTAAGACATAAACTGATCCAACTTCCGAAAAAGGAGTAAATAAAACTAATGAATTTTAATTGTTCTGATGGCCAACGTCCAGTAGAAATAAATTCATACTTTTTTAAGTTAAACAAATTTTTAAAAATACATCTTTACTTCCTTTAAATTTGAATTGAGAAACACTCAAATGAAGAATTTTTTACCATATAAAAAACACTTTTCTTTTAAATTTTAAGACATTAAGAAAAAACTTCCAAAGAAAGAGTAAACAAAAGTAATGATTTTTTCCTGATCACGCAGTCGGGAAATATTTATTAGATTTTTCTTTTGGGAATTCATAAGCGGGACATAAAAACATTTTTGGTGAGAGCATTTTATTAAATGACATAGCAATATAAATTTCCCCCTATAAAAAAGAGGGGATATATACCTCTTTTATTTGATTAACTATGTGGAAATATCATAAAAATAGTCGGTGCCGCCAATCGATTTGATGGAAACAAGAATCACGTGATTTAGACTCCGGGCAACCAGTTGATGAGGAGCAACGTATTGAGCGCATCTATGATTTTTCTCCTTCGTGATCATTTCTGCAAGAACCCTTTCAACGTTTAAGCATAGTTTGCAACGAAAACAGGTATGCTTTTACAGTGATAACATCATATATGTAATATATGAAAATTTATTTTTATGCTAAAAATAATTTCTTTTAAAAAAATATTATCATCATTATAAAAAAATATACTTTCTTTACGAGGAAAAATTATTTTAAGGTAATGACAATTTGTATGTAACATATGAAAATTAATTTTTAGGGTAAAAACAATTTCTTTAAAGATAAAACTTTTTTAACAATAATTAGAAGTGTGTATTTATACAAAAAAAGATTGTTTAACATTCTTTGCAAGGAAAATTCGCATGATTTTGGAGTCATGATAAAATACATGCAACATATGAAGGGCGGCATATTTTAGGGTAATAAGAATTTTTAACGAGAAATTATAAGCATGATATAAAAAATAATTTTTAGGATTATGAGAATTTTTTAATGACAATGTGAATTTAACAAATGAAATTTAATTTTTGAAGTTGTAAATTTTATTAAAAAAATATATTGTTTAAAATTAAAAGTGAGAATGCATTTTATATTTTAGAAAAAAAGTTTAACCTCGTTTGCAAAGAGAAATGGAATATAGCTAGAGATACAAAAACTCAAAGCTTTTAAAAAACGGAGAAAAAAACATTGGAAATCTGGAATTTCGAGGAATATAGGAAATTTTAATTGCAAAACATTCGGCTTATTTCCAATGTTAAGAGATTAATGTATGCAGTATAACAGCTTTAATATTAAAAAAAGGTAGCATTTGCATTTAAGAGGCTTGATGAATTTTAATTTACTTGCAATGGCATTCCATATGGGTTTTTTTTTCTATATATGTCACTTAATAAATATACTAATATTAATATAAATATTAGTATATTTATTACTAATATAAATTACTAATATAAATATTAGAAATAGGAGTCTTGTCGTCATTGATAGACCTTTATGACGATAACATCAAGCAAATCGCAGAAGCAGTAATCAAGACGCATGGAAACATTTGATTCGGCTATGTCATAGACACGACAAAAATATATATATATATATATACTTTATTAGAAGTCAATTTTAAATTTAACATTTTCAAATTTAGCATTTTTAACTTCAAAAATTTATTAAAAAATTTAAAAAATAAATGAACATAAATATTGTGAAATTAAACATTTTACAAAAATATATGATTGTTAACAAAGAGGATTTAATATTTCTTTAATTGCTAACACAAGATACTGAAAAACGGGCAGAATATTATTTTTTAAAATCAAAGATTAAGCATATTAAGATTTAACCTATTCAACATAATGCTTCTTGCAAAATGCTTCTGTTACTTCTGTTGAGAAATATGACTGAATTGAGTGCCAATTTAAATTCTTGAGAATAAAAAACCTGCCATTTTCACAATTTTTTTCGCTAATTGCTACTTACGCGTGAAAGATTCTTCAGAAAGCGTTACATTCAAGAAGGATAAAATATGATTTATGAAATTTTTTTTAAAGATACTTTTTATTAAAAAAACTAATCTACGTACTGAATATCATAAAATATATTTCAGAGCGAACTTACATTCGATGAAGCAATTAAATGGTAAGTTAATTGGGGCAAATGAAAATTCTTGGGAATAAAGAACCTGCAATCTTCAAAATTTTTTTCCACCAATTTCAAATGTACCTACGTCAGACTACACAAAGCATGACATTCAAGAAGGGTAAAATATAATTTATAAAATTTTTTTTTTAAATGTTTCATGAATTTTAAAACATTCTCTTCAGAAATCCTGACAATCAAGAGGGGTAAAATATGACTTATGAAAAAAAAATTTAAATACCTATTATTAAATAAACTAATCTACGTACTTTTGATTATCATAAAACATATTTGAGCGCGAACTTACATTTGATGAAGCAATTAATTATTAAGTTATTGGGGCAAATGAAAATGTCCATACTGTCCTTTCTAGTATGTTTTCTTTTTCTTTATTGGATCAATTTTATCGAAATAAATCTATGCAAGTTAAAAATAATATTCAACTGTTAATTCTTCAAAATATTGACACAAAAATTTTCTCTTGATTTACCATAATTTGCTCATTGAAAAGTAAAACAAATATTCCTTGTCAAGAATAAATTCAAATCGCAATAAGAGTAGCAAGTAGCATTCGCAAAGCAAAGGAAAACGAGAATGCTATCGAATTACTACTGAGGAAGACGAGATGAAAACATTAAACTCTGTTTAGGATAATTTTGATAGTGGATTAGCATATTTCGAAGTGCGATTTCGTTCAGTAACGTAAAAATTTGTCTACCTAACTGCTCAACCAATATAAGTAAACCATTAAACATAACAATTCAAACTTTTTTCACCCATTATTAAATAAAATAGCTCAAAATAATTAATAGTTTTTAAAAAATTGTGTTTTACGTATAATAAATTCTATGAATGTGCACAAATAGGTTTCGATTTGCATAAAAAGTTAAACAGATACGTCTAAAAGCGCGAAATTGAAATTTACATAAGGGAGCAAATTTTAAACTGCTCTATATATAAAACTGATGGGATCATAATTTTCAAAATACGGATTGAAATAACTAAATTTGAAATTTCTTTATCCATCAGTAATAATGTGTATCATGATTTTACTTAATTATAATCAGCTAAACAAGCAAAAATTATAAGGAGATCCTCTATTGAGTAAAGTGTAGATTAAGCTCTTTTTTTAACAAATGTTACTAATAAGAAAAAAATTAAAGTATACTTGTATTTGATTACCACTTTGATTAGGTTCAGGTTAAATATGACTAGATTTCAAATTCAAAGATAGATTTTTATGTTATTAATATATTTTAATTAAACGATGTTTTTTCAAAATAAAGTATCAATAAATGTGTTAATAAATGCTCTTTTGAAGTAGTTATAAATATGCTACAGATGCTTTTAACCCCTTCCCTCTCGCTCCCGTGAAAATGACGAGATGAGGTTTCGCCCTCTATTTCTCGCTCCCGTGATATTGACGGGCTGAAGTGTTCAGTAGTAACGCGCCAATAAGAATAAAACTAGTTCGTTTCTTTTGCCCGAAAAAAAAGTATTTCTCGTTTTACACACCAGATGGCAGTACCAGGATATTTTTTAAGGTATTTGTAGATAGTTATTTTTAAACTAAACTTCAGCACTAATCAAATACGTAATACAAATACAAAAGACAAAAAATAGGTACTTTTATGACCTCTTTCTTGAAAATTAACCGATCGTTAAGGAGTTAATAAGAAAAAAATTAAAATATACTTGTATTTAGTTACCACTTTGATTAGATTTAAGTTAAATATGACTGAATTTCAGATTCAAAGATAGATTTTTACGTAATTAATATATTTAATTAATACGATGTTTTTTTAAAATAAAGTATCAATAAATGTGTTAATAAATGCTCTTTCGAATAATCTACTAAATTTAATTCTAATTTTAATTCTGATTATAAAATTTTCACTGACTGACGCGTCTTTATAAAAAAGACATAAAGAAAGTAATACTTTCAGGCAAATTTATTGAAATATCAAAGTCAATTACCAATTTTTAACATATTAGTGAGTATCATCCTCTTTTTTAATTTCAAAAAGATAGTCTATCGTGAATTTGGAAGGCTATTACGGGATACCCAGGGTCGACGGTACCATTTTTGTGACAAATATTTTTGTTTTTACAGTAAGGAAAAAAAAGTTTCATACATTTTTATGATAATTATCATTATTATGTAAAGCTTGATTATTTTTGAGTATACTTTTTAGAATTTAGGAAAATTCTCCCAATAGTTTTTGGTGAGGGATATTTTATCAGGCAAATTAATTTACGTACATTCAAATTACAATTTTACAAACATGTGAAATAACAAGTCAAATATATAATCAAATATATATTTATAATAACAAGCACATTTAACACAAAGTTTAGTTAGTTGATACATTTTTTAATGTTTTATTTATTTATTTATGTTTTCTTTTGGAGGGGGGAGGGGGTATTTTTCAGGACAAATCTCTCCTACTCACAATCACATAAAGTAGCAAATAAAAAAAACACATTCATAACCAGTAATTTGCTTAGTCTGCGTTCGATACCAATTGATTTGAATTCTATGCTGGTTCGTTTGATAACATATGAATAAAATAGTAATGGACTGTATTTAAGATTTTATTATGATTGGTGCCACGAGCACGCTCATGCTAAAAGATCAACAACCAATTTACAACTGTTTGGGGTTACAAGAAACGGTGGCGAGGATGCCAAGACAAAGATGCCAAGCTGGCGCTTTATTTCTGAGATACTGAACATCCACCCGCCGTTGAATTATATTCAATAAACTATACAAATTAGCGTAAAAATGGTACATAAACATATTCCTATATAAAATTTACAAAGATTGAATAAATGCTGTAGGTACACATAATGAGAAAATTAACATACATCTTTTTTAATTGGTCTATGGCAAAATACACAATTTACTAATACAACGTTTAACGATTCCCTTGCTTGTTTTAATCTCCGCTACTCTAACCATTCCATCCGTTCCAGGAAATAGTTTTAAAATTCGTCCTAAGCTCCACTGATTTACAGGAAGATCATCCTTCTTTATTAAAACCATCGCATTTAAATTTATGTTGGTTTTCTCTACTTTCCACTTCGTTCTTTGTTGCAAGCTGTTCAGGTGGTCGCGAGATCACTTAATCCAAATGTATTGAACAATTTTTGTCAACCTTTGCCATCGAGAAAGTCGGGTTTCCTATTTATTCAACAAACTTGGTTCAGCTATGGCAGTTATCCAGCCAAAAAATGCTCTGGTATTAGAACATCCAGGTCATCAATATCATCTGACAAAGGTGTTAATGGCCGAGAATTTAAGATGCCTTCGACTTGTGTTGTTATTGTAAGGAATTCCTCTAATGTTAATTTCAGATTTCCTGTAGCTCGTTTTAAGTAAAACTTAAAGGATTTGACCCCTGCCTCCCAGAGGCCCCCGAAATTTGGATCTCTGGGAGGAATAAAATTCCAAACAATCCCTTCAGATGCCAAATAGGATGCTAGTTTTTCGTGGAAATCTTGTTAAATTCTGCAATCTCTGCAATTCCCTACTAGCACCAACAAAGTTTTTTGCATTATCAGATGATATAGTAGCACATTTGCCACGCCTAGTCACAAGACGCTTTAAGGTAGCAAGAAAGGCATCTGTTGTTAAATCGGAAACCACTTCTAAGTGAATCGCCTTCAAGGCTAAACACACAAATATTGCAACATAAATTCGTCGGAAATTCCATTTTCTCTGGTGTTTATATTTAATTTGAAAAGGGCTGCAATAATCAACACCAGAGTGCAAAAAAGGATAATTAGGTTTTACTCTTTCTCGAGGCAAGGTTCCATAAGTTGATTTGAAGCAAGGGGTTTATGTTTAAAACAAGCTATGCATTTATGAACAATTTTCCTAGCTATCGATCGACCACGAAGTGGCCAAAACCTTTCTCTAGTGCAATATAATAACGCCTGAGGTCCTAAATGGATATTTTTGATATGCAAATGAGTCATTAACAATTTAGTGAAAGGATGGTCTGTAAGAAATGCAGCTGGATGCCCTTGAGAATAATTCAGAGCAGCATTATGCAAACGACCACCCACTCTGAGAATTTGATGACCATCAAGAAAAGGATTTGAAGAGTTAAGTTTACTCTTACCTGAAAAAGCCCTGCCCTTGGAAATAGCCTCTATTTCTTCCTTAAAAGCAGATGCTTGTACATTTCTAACTAAAAAGGACTCCGTCTCATTTAATTCATTAGAAGATAATTTACCAAATCTTTTGTTACCTGGATTTCTACAGTTGAATATGAATCTGAAAGCATAACTTAAAACATTCAAAATTTTAGTATAATTATTGGTACGATTCAAAATATTGTCAATAAGTCAAATTTAAAAGAAGTTAGAAGTATTTTTGCAGGGGGTTTGAGTTCCTGTAAAAATTCACTGTCTGAGGAGATTTTTTCAAAATCTATTGGAACAATATTCAGTTCTTCTTTCAAAATATCTTGTCCAAACCATCACAGTTCATGGGAGGCAATTTCCGAAGCATTCAGACCACGAGAGAGGA
The DNA here is from genome assembly GCF_043381705.1 of Parasteatoda tepidariorum. Classification (NCBI taxonomy): domain Eukaryota; kingdom Metazoa; phylum Arthropoda; class Arachnida; order Araneae; family Theridiidae; genus Parasteatoda; species Parasteatoda tepidariorum. The sequence goes on along the minus strand of NC_092215.1, from coordinate 59,613,272 downwards.
CATCTGAAGAACTTTTATCAGATGCAACGTGATTCCAATAACAGTTCTTAGTTAGTTCTTGCATTACTTCAACTCGATTGCTGATAAAAGTCTTGAGTTGATCAGGTGACCGTTGAAGCTATACCAACACAATTGAAGAATCTGTCCACAACATTATTTGTTGAATAGGCAAGTTTAGAGACTTAAGAAACTTGTTCAAAAGCTGGGCCAATAAAAAACTGGCACACAATTCTGAACGAGGGATCGTGATAGATTTTACTGGTGAAACACGGGACTTGCTGCACAAAAGTCTCGTATATGATGTTTCACCCGAAATTGATTGCATGTACAGAACTGCTCCATACGCAACGGCTGATGCATCGGAGAAGCCGTGAATCAGGATTCCACTCTTCGCCCCCACGTGACGAGGAATTTGCATGTTTTCAATGGCAATTAGGGTAGAAACAAAACACTGCCAGTCCTTAGCCATTGAATCTGGAAGCAGTTCATCCCATTCCAACCTGAGTATCCAGAGTTTCTGGAGAAACAATTTAGCCTTGGTTAGAATTGGACCAAGAAGTCCAAGGGGGTCGAACAAGCGTGAGATGGTGGATAAGACCTTTCGTTTGGTGTATGAGTCATGTATATTTACATCAACCTTGAATGTAAAATAATCTAAATTTGGGTTCCAAATAACCCAAAGAGATTTAATTGTATTTGGTGGCTCACAAAAGAAATCATAGGCTTGGTCTTCTAATGATATGGAATTAAGAAATTTTGGAGTATTAGTGCACCATTGTGTAAGCTCATACCCGCTTTTTTAAACAGGTCTACTAATTGTTCTTGTAGTAAATGAAATTCTTGAAAATCTGAACTTCCTGACAAAATGTCATCCATATACGTGTCCCTAATTATTACAGCAGCGGCTAAAGGAAAACTATCACCCTCATCAATGGTTAATTGTTTAATAGTTCTGGTTGCTAAGTAGGGTGCACAAGAAGTTCCGCATGTAACAGTGTTAAGTTTAAAAGTTTGCACTGGGTACTTCACGCTGTTCTTCCATAATATCAACTGTAAATTCCAATGATCAGGGTGAATCAAAATTTGCCTAAACATTTTAGAAATGTCAGTAGTGAACACATATGCAAGTTGCATGAATCGCAAAAGTATTGAAAATAAATCTTGTTGTATAGTACCACCCTTGTACAAAATATCATTTAAAGAAGGACGTTTTGGAGGAAGCGTTAAATACCACCCTCAACTTAGTGGTTTTACTATCTGGGCGAAGTACAACATGATGAGGTAAAAAACACGAAGCGGTTTTATCTAGAGGTTCTACAACTAATTGCATATGCTGCAAGTCAGCATATTCCATTAAGAATGATTTGTAAAGTGATTGCAACTCCTCATCTTTTGAGAGTTTTTTCCATAACTGATTTAAACGCATTTCGGCAACGGCTTTAGAATCACCTAGCGAAGCGGGATCCTCTTTCAATGGCAACTGTACTATGTAACGCCCTTCATGGTTTCGATAATGAGTATTTTTATATTGAGTTTAACAGAACTCAAATTCAACACTATGTTCAACAGAGGGCTCTTCAACAGTTTCTATATTTCAAAATGCTTGTAGCTGTTTATCAAGGCTTTCCGAATTCATATCTGAACTAAGCGTTAATCCACAATACGCTCTATTTGTCGGAGCTTCCATCGGGGGCTTCCCACGACAATGTAACAAAATACAGTTTCTTGAAACAACCAATTACTACAAGCCGATCGAAACTGATTTTGCTTTAAAATTTCAGAAAAGAGCTCGCAACCTATAATTGATTCTACTTCTCTTTGTGTGTTAAACTCTGGATCAGCCAAATTAATATCCGATGGAATTTTTATATTAGATACTTCAACCAGATTAATTATCGTTAAATTTGTGATCGAAGGAACAATTAAAAGTTCTAAAGATGTTGAAAAACTCCCACTATTGTTCTTAATTACAGTGGTTACCTTTTGTTTGAAATTTACCGAAATATCACTCAATCCAGAAACAGAAGCATTTATTTTTTATTTTTTAAACATTAAGTTATTAGCTAATTTATGTTTACAGAAAGAAAGATGAGAAGCGGAATCCAAAATCGCTCTGCATGGATAATAGTCTCCTAATTCATTTCTAATAAAAACAACTGCAGTAGGCAAGAGAATATTTTGTTTCTTTTTTGATACTAAATAATTTGAAAAAGTGTTCGAATGTTCTTGTGGGAATGAATCATGCACTTGCGAGACAGTTGTTTGATCGGCGCCTGGCATCGTGGAAACTGAGGAGGTATGAGGCGGGGAAGAAATCTCATAAATATGCAGTAAAGTATTACGGCGTTTCTTACAAACGAAGCAGGAATTATTTGATTTACAGTCTTTTACTTTGTGATTATTCTATAGACAATTATTGCACAAATTCAAACGTTTTATTCCATTAAATCTATCCGAAACCTTCATATTTTGAAAGGTATTGCATTTATAAATCATGTGTGGTAATTTACAGATTACACAACAGTTGGGATTATTATTCGAATTCAGGAAAGATTTACCCTTATCAACAGCTAGCTAATGTTTATAAATTGAAGAAGAAGCTGTTCGACTAATACTATCAAGAATTTGGCTTATTTTTCCTAAAAATTCTAAAAACTTATCCAATTCTGGTATTTCATTTGATGCGATCGTTAGTTCATATTGTTTTCTAGTTTCTCGATCTACTTTTTCCAAAATGATGTTTAGCAAAAGTATGTCAGGTAAATTATTACAATCAAAATTTAAAAGCTTCAAAGCTCTGATATTTTTCTTTAAAATATCTACCATGTTTCTAATATCTCCAGCTGATTCATTTTTAAGTTTTTCAATTTCCAAAATTTGATTTATGTAAGTCTCAGTGAGAAGACGCTTATTCTCAAATCTATTTTCTAATGCCTTTAAAAGTGATTCAATAGAATCGTCAACAGTTTCGAGACGTTTAGCGTCGCCCAGCAATGACGCTTTCAAATAATGCAGTTTTTGAGAGTCATTTAAATCATTGTTCTTAGTTATAATGTTATCAAATTGTGATTTAAAATTGGGTCAACCATCATATTTACCGTAAAATACCGGTAGTGGTATCTCAGGTAGTTTAATTTCCAGTTTTGTTTTCGAATCAGCCTGAGATATTTCATTTTCACAATTAATTTTTGAAGGTTTAATTATCAAAGAGTTAAGAATATCTTTAATTCTTACCTCCAAAGCTTCTAGTCTGTCTACTGTTCCTTCTAAATCAGTTTCTATTTTAGTTATCTCTGGGTCACTTATATCTTTTAGACCATAATATTAAGCCTTCAATTCATCAATTTTTTGATATAATTGTGCAACACGCTTAAGCTTCACTTCTAATTCAGTTGGGTCATGTTCCTTCGTCTGATCAATGTAAGTTTCTAATTTCGTTATGGTACCTTTGACAGCACGTTTCGATCTATTTAGTTTCTCTTTTTCCATCTCCGGCTATTAAGGATCACTAATGTTCGATACCAATTGATTTGAATTCTATGCTGGTTCGTTTGATAACAAATGAATAAAATAGTAATGGACTGTATTTAAGATTTTATTATGATTGGTGCTACGAGCACGCTCATACTAGAAGATCAACAACCAGTTTACAACTGTTTGGGGTTACAAGAAACGGTGGCGAGGATGCCAAGTTGGCTCTATATTTCTGAGATACTGAACAAGCGGAAACATAATCTTTCAAGATAGAAGATTCTTCAGTCATGATTATTATATATTTATTTCAACCCAAAAACGTTTGTTGAAGAAATACAAAATTTTACGCATCAAACTCTTATTAGTTGAGATAGCAGTGTTAACAAATCTCCTTTCAATAAAGAAGAAAATAATAATTTTAGCTTTAAGAAGAGTAGGGTAAGATCGAGTAATGGGGTGAAACCTTGTTCCTCAATCGTGTCGAAATTATTTCTCTTTTCTAGTGGAAAGACTCTTTATTATATAGTCTGTTCATGTAAAGAACTCCCCTTGTCATTCATCTGGAGCAGTGACTGTGACTATGGTCGCGAGGTTTAAATTTATCAAATAAAAGTGTTGGGGCTATATTTAAGACAAGTCTTGGCATATAGCTCGACTTGTCTTAAGTCGACCCGACTTGGTCGACTAGAGAAAAGGAAACAGGGGAAAGAAGAGGGCTATTTTTTGTTTCCATAGCAGCCTAAGTGCTTGTAGCGAAGGGAGTTCTTTCAATAGACCAGTTATACTTAACCAGTCCAGAAGAACTATAATGACTTGTTGTTGATGATGAATGTTGTGATGTCTGTGTTGATAATTTTCTTTTACTATCAAATCTCTAGTGTTCTTTTGTTTATTGACCATTACAGCTGTAAAAATCATTTTTAAGCCAACTTATTTTAAGTTTACCGAAGATTTATACCCCAACAATTAATAAGAATTTCATTCAGTTGTAGCACTGTTTTTTTTTCGACAACCTCTGTGTAAGGTAGGGTACTATTCGCTTTCGCTCCCTCCTCTTCATGTGTGTCTATGCTGGACCCACGAAAGCTGGAGGAAGAAAATAACTACATCACATAGAAATTACATACATAATATTCAGAAATTATCATATGAATAAAAATGTATGCTAGTGTTTCTAAATTTCCCATAGAGCTAACATGTGCGCTTTTCTAGAATTAACAAGTCACTTTTTCTGAAAAAAAAATCATTTATTAAAAAACGTTATGACTTTTCTGGAATGATAAACTGTACACAACTAAACAATAAATATCTTGGTTAAATCTGACAGTTTCTAGGTCAAACAGTTTAACTCCAACATCCTTTTGAATCTTAGCGCTCCCCTTTTCTGTCAATAAATCTCTTCAATTTTGTTAAAAGAATATCGTCATCTAGCTTTTTTTTTTCTCGTCCAGTTTGAAATGCGTGTTTAAGAAAATGAACTCAGTTCGAAGTGCATGTTTAACAAAATGGACATAGCGCGAAATGCGTGTTTAAGAAAATGGGCAGAGCTCGAAATGCGTGTTTAAGGAAATGGACACAGGTGGAAATGCGTGTTTAAGGAAATGGACATAGTTCAAAATGCATGTTCAAGAAAATGGACACAGCTCGAAATGCGTGTTTAAGGAAATAGGTACAGTTCGAAATGCATGTCTAAGGAAATGGACACAGCTCAAAATGCGTGTTTAAGGAAATGGACATAGCTCGAAATGCTTGTTTAAGGAAATGGACGCAGCCCAAAAGGCGTGTTTAAGAAAACTTAAGCCGATCACAATGCGTTTTTTCATTGTACAATCTAAATTTAACATCTAAACAAGAAATTTCGCGCTTACTTTTTCCTACTTTTTTAAACACTAAGCATAATCATTAAGGGGCAAAGTCTTGGACTTGGGGTGGGGTAGCTGAGTTTATTACAGATAACTAACTTTTTAGGCATTCAGAGCGATAAATGATAAAGTGACTTTAAATACTCGTACAGTGTCAATTTAATAACATATTACAATTTTATAGGACCCGTGGCAACCTTGTAAAACGGACCTTTAATATCTTTTCAAAAAAGATTAATTTTAACAAATGTTTTAAGATATTAAAGCAAATGGACGATATCACATTACGAATTTATTTTGATCCATTAGTTTATTGTTTAAAAAAAAAGAGCAATTTTTATAAGAGAAGTTGGAGTAACGGAATCAAATTCTAAGTCCATTTTCTCAAACACGCATTTCGAGCTATGTTCAAAATAAAAAGCCGGCGATCATTTCCTCTATACAAGTTTACAAAGAATTGGCAAATAATGTCGCCATTCATGGCGTACTTCCAAAAAGAAAAAGATACTCGCGAGGCTAATGGAGTGGGAGAAATTCAAATGAAGCTGAGAGAGTTTCTGAAAATTTTTGTAAAACCACTTTTCGTTTCTCGAATTAGTTGGAAACTCTTGTTTTAAGTTGTTCTGCGGAAAAATTAAAATTTAAAATTCTGATAAACAGACTCCTTAGTGTTATGCTTGAGAATCATTTTTTTTCGATGTTAATTTTTTCTTCTAATAATGTAATACTTACCATGAAGTAATTAAGTAATTTGCAGTATAGTACTCAAATATAAATAAAAATTTGTTTTTGTTTCTTCTTAAAAGAAAAAAGAATTTTTGTGGTTTGTAAGAAAATAATGCTTAAAAATAATTTTTGCAGTTTACCGAAATTGAGAGTTTTGTTAAAATTTTAAAGGATATTGTTATCAGACATAGGGGGATCTCGAATCACTTATAATATGTTGCATAATATCTTATATTTTGTGTTTTGTTATGAAAAACAACTTTGAGTTAGCTTTGAAACAAAAGCATCAAAATGAACATTCTAATGTGAAATATGAACAAATAATTGACAAAACAAGCCATTCTGTCATATAACTTTGACAAAGTTGTTTTCGATATGTGAATAAACTCCAATATTTTCGTTTTTAATAAATTACAAAAATTTAATTTTCTTAACATGCAAACAAGGTACTTCATTTGAATCTCCGTCACTTGATATTAATATTTTTAGAATTTCGTTCCTTTTTCCATAAGCAAAACAAGTAACAGATTCAGCATTAACAGTGATAGGTACAGACAATATTCTTTGACTACCTATTTCAATTGTTATCAAATGTTTCCATGAGTATATTTCAGAGTGTAAGTATATCGTTATTTTCATATACATATATGTTGATGATTTTAAGTTAGGTTCCAACAGTTTAGAGCTCATTTTATTAAAATTTATAAGTTTAAAGCCTCCCGTTGTATAAGTGGCGTGCCTCTCTTGAATAGTTGCATAAAAATTTTGAGAGTCTACGTACTCTTTTGTTGCCACATCTTTATTTATAATAGGATTTGCCACGTTTGTAATTCTATGGTTACTGAAATAATAAGTACCATTTTTTATTAATGAAGGTACATATAATCCATCATTATCTCTTGTTAAAAGATTTTCAGATTTTTTGTCATTTATTTTTTTTCTTCTATCCACATAATGTTTATGAACAGCATCGGTGTTTTTAGTGGGATTCGAAAGATTTATGATTTTCTTATTTCTTGCATCATAATAGCCCTCATCTGATTCAAATAAAACTTTTTCATGTATGTAAGCTTCCAAAGCTTTTTTAACGGTAGATGAATCATCTTCCAGTGGATAATAAGCAGCCATTTATTAATTTCAAATAATTCATTCTTTTAATGGTTCATATAGAGGTATTCGTGTATTATGACAAATTTCAGCAAGAAGTATACAAACTATCTTTTCTTTGTTTGAATTATAAAATTCTTCTGGTAATATATTGCTTTTATTTTTTATTAAAAGACAGAAATCTATTTTAGAAACAAATTCTATTGCAAAATCTTTATCAATATCTTGATATTGTATAATATAATCCCAATTTACATAATCTTGAAATTTTCTTATAAGGTCCATTGATAATTTTTGATATCTAGATGCAGCATTCATATTTAAACGGTCATAACAATTTTCTATAAATCTAAAATTCAATCTTTGGAATCTTGATATTTCATACCAAGTCACTTTATCTAAATGTCTCTCAATAAAACGGACAGATAAAGTTTGGTATCTACATATTTTTTCCCAATCTACATCAGAGGTGCGTTTTTCAATAAAAGATTCATTGAGTTTTTGATATTGAGAAATAATAAACCAATCATCTGGTTGTGCATGCTGCTCTATTAACCTTTCAGAAAATTCAGAATATTGAAACACATATTCCCATTTTGAATAATCTGATAAACTTATAATTACATCTTCTGAAAGTTTCTTTTAAGAAAAGTCATTCCAATTCATTTCATTTGCCATTTATTAACAAATAATTTTTACACTTTCCTAAATTCTAATTTCTCAATGTGTATATAGGGTTTCATATTACAGTTCCCTTCTGTTAATACCGATAACACTAAATTTTCATTTAATTTTCCACAGACAAACATAATTATTGATTCTTCATTGACCGATATTGCTTTATTAATAAGGACTTCTTTCATTTTCTCTAAACGTATTCTTGGATTTTCATTCATTTTATCACAGGCTAAAAAGATGGTAATTTTCATATACATATTTTGAGTTAATTTTAAGCTTGCACCCAAAAGCTTTGAACTAAATTCATTGAATTGAAACATTTTATATCCCGCACCTGTGAATTGAACTGCTCTACTTGTGGTAGCACAAAATGCTTCAGTATCAACATAGTGTTTATTAACACAATCTTTATCGTTTACAGGAGCTTTTACATTTGAAATTCTTTCATTATGAGCATGATAATTTCTTTTACTCACATCCCATAATATACAGTAATACTCTAAATGCTCCCTGTTAACTACATCTGTTTTGTTTAAAGGAGCTTTTACATTTGAAATGATTTTATTTTTAGCATCAAAGTTATTTTCACCATGTATCAAACATTTATCTCTTAATTCATCTACATATTTCTTAGTTGCAGCATCAGATTCTTCTCTAGGATCTCCTAAATTTTTTAGATATTTTTGTTTCACATTGAAAAAATCTCCCCCGTGAATCAGACTATTATCTGTTAAAGTGTGAATTTTTTCTTTTATTTCCTTGTAGCTACTATCTACGTAACTTTTAGTTGCAAAATCACTATCTTCTCGAGGATCGAATACATTTTTTAAAAGTTTTCTTTCCATATCATAATTACCATCATTTATTCTTTTAAATCCTATGCCAGGAGGACCTGGAGGACCTTCTTTTATTTCATCGTCCAGAGGATAAAAAGCATCAGCCATTTATTAAAATAATAAAAATCCTTTATGTTTTTAGAGTTTTAATCATTTTTATATCTTGAGTTGACATATTCACAGAGCATTTGTTTCCTTCTTTCAAAATGAAGTAAAAAACATAATTTTTAGTAGCATTATTTCTCAACCTCCAAATGAATTCAATCATTAAATTACTTAAGTTAGTATAATTTTCATGGTTAGCCAAGTTGAAACAAATTATAGGATACTTACTGAAATTTGAATAGTTTATCATGCAACCTGTTTCAGAATTTATATTATTCATTCCTGATTCTAAAAGAGCATAATATAATCGATTATAATCATTTTTATCGATTATTACATTTGATTTGATAATGTTATAATGATCCCAATTTATTTCTAGAGGAGCATTTGATAATTTTAATTCATTGAATTTCACAGATGCTGAATTTTTAAATCTAACATAAGGTAACCAAAGTGATAAATCTTTAACAAGGACCTTAAAATCTGGATTTTGAATATCTGTATACAGCATATTTTTACTTTCATTTGTTTGAATTTCTATTTTAATCAATTCTATTATTTCAATCCAGCACCATGTTTTTTATTTCTGGAAAATATTTCATTCAATTTTTCTCTCACAAATTCTTTAGATTTATCTTCTACAATTGGGCTTATAAAGTCTGAAAAGAAGCCTCTTCCTTGTATTTTTTTACTATTTCTATATAATCTATGTTTGTTCATTTATTTAGTAATAAATCTATACTGCACTTCTTGTTTATTTAAATCAATCAGTTCACCTCTATGATTTGTAATTCTCATTCTAATTCTGTATGAAGAATCAGATTTAACAGGAAGAAATATTGGTCTATCAAATTCTTTAGTATATAAGCTTCCAGAAGGATTTGATGATGTAAAAGAATAAATAACTTGAGACTGAAACTGGTTTATATATCCACCGTCTACTATATCACAGTGAATATAAATATTATCATTTCCATTAGCTATATCAGCAATAAATTTGCCTTCTTGCTCTTCCTCTTCATATATTTTAGGTTCAAAGCCTAAAATTTTATATAATTCACTTTCAGATAAATCAATTTTATAATTCTTCTCAAGTTTAATACTAAATCTTTGTCTTTCTTCAATTATTCCAAATAATATAGGTGGATCATTTCCAAAATATTTTACCATATAGCGATTCAAACCTCTTATACTATAATGACCATTTGGAATAATGAAATCCATCCATTTCGCACCGTCAAAATATGAAAATTTATTTTTTTTTCTGTAATATTATTCCATGAAATATACATAGAAAAGGACTGAAGAGCTCCCTCTTTGAAATGAAATGGGTTTGAATATTCAATCGTAAAATCTTCCGATTTATCTACATTAAGAACACTAGAATCTAAAATAAGATACTTCATTTATTTAGTAGAAACAATTTTTTCATTTAAATTACTAGGTTCTTGAGTAAACAAATATAAAACATCAATAGGTGATTTACCCTTATTTCGTTCAGTTATATATTTCATACAATAGAAACCACATTTTACCGAAATTGGCTGTTGTAAAAAACTATCGTTATATCTAATTTCTTTTCCAGAAGTATTTAAATAAATATTTATATTTTTAGGAAGAAAATCATTTTTTATATTTATAGTGTTATATTCATATTCTCCAAAAGGATCAAAATATTCTATAAAATCATACTTTGAGTCGTTATAATAACAAACCCAATGAGTTCCACTCCCTGTAGATATATCTAAATTTATTATTCCGTTTTCAAACTTTCTTATCTTTTTAGGTATCATATCTATAGTAAATATACCTCTAAATCCTTTTTCGTTTTTCATATTTTCTTGTATTACTTAGTTGGATATTCCGAGGGAAGATATATCCCCTTTCCACAAGGTTTTTTTTTTTAGTCGTACCTGATTCTGAAATTTTATCCAACACTTTTTTGGTTCCTCTACCAGCTGCTCCGCTAGCGGCTCCTAATGCTAAAGTTGAGAGCAATGGAATCAAAAATGGTAAAAACCCACCATTCATTTTCAGTTGAGTCTTTGATATTTTAATTCTTTTACCTTTAGCAATTTGGTTAATTTGTGTAGCTGTTAAATGTAAATCAAAATTGGGTGTTTTACTTTTATCTATTTGCAAACTAAGTTCTTCACCATTTTTATAAGCTGATTTCAATTTAGAAATCTGACTGTCACTCAAGTATACTTTTTTTTACAATATAATTACTCATTTATTTACTAAGAAATTTTCTATAGTATTCCTTACCTGTTCATTTGTTAAAGATTTCTCTCTTGAAAGTAAATCCAACAAATCGAAAGTTTTATTATACAATTTTTTACTTTTAGAACCTTTGCAAATTTTATCTGTCACATCAGCTAAAATTTTCAATTTATCTTCTAAATCTTTTCCTGTGTAATATCTACCTTTTTTAATAGCTAATAAAGCATCTATATATATTTTCATCATACTCATCTAATTATCAGCAATGTCAATCTTTTTTTGATATTCAACTTTCTTTTCTTTAGTTGCAAAATTTTTATTTTTTCTTTCATTTCCTTTCTCTCTTTTAAATTTATCTCTGTATTATTTCGCCCTATCGATAACTTCATCAATTTCTTCATCAGTTTTATCCCACATTATTGAAGGTAATTCAAATTCTAATTCTTCTAGAACAGTTTTATCAACATCTCTGTCTATATCTATTTTTAAAAACATACTTCCTGCATCCTCAGTATAACCTTCTTCTGACTTATTCTCTATCTGAGGTAAAGTTTTAAAAGAAAAATCATTCATGGTTAGAGATAAATCATCAACAGCTTCTTTTATACCCTACAAAACGATTTTCTCTAGAAGTTTCTAGTTTTTTCATTTGATTGATTAAAGGCTCATGAAAATCAGCCAATGATTTTTGTATTCCCATATCTTCTAATTTTATTTCATTATTTTTCCTAATTTCTGATTGTAGTTTAACTAATCTTAGATCATTTTTTAATTGCTCTAACAACTTTTCATTTCTCTCTTTTTCAATACTTTCCATTTACATATAATTAATTTTCAGACAGCGAAGCTGACGCTTCTACTCAGAGTAGATTATTTTCAGACAGCGAAGCTGACGCTTCTACTCGCAGTAGATTATTTTCTACTCGCAGTAGATTATTTTCTACTAGCAGTAGATTATTTTCTACTCGCAGTAGATTAGTGAATAGAACAAAATTTTACAGGAAATAAATGTATCCTAAAATTATAATAAGAGATTATAATGAACCTAATGAATTTCAAGATCCAAATCAATATCCTTTGCTACCTATTCATACATTTAGATTAATTATAAATGGTGCTTCAAAGTGCGGAAAATCAAATTTATTAGTCAATTTCATCTATGATTATTTACATTTTGATAGACTTTATGTGTTCAAAAGATATATGTGAATCTAAATATGTAAAATTACAAGAAAAATTTACTCAATTCGATGATGTAGAGCTAGAAGTTATTAAAAAATGCAAAGGCTTAAAAAATAAAAAAGAAGTTTTAAAAGAATATAAAATTTTTTAAAAATATCAAGTTTTGTTTTCTTCAAACCTCGAGGATTTTATTACAGTAGATGACTTGGATCCATCCTATATGAATTTAGTTGTATTTGATGATTGCATATGTGAAAAAGATCAACACCCTATTGAGGAATTTTTTATTCGTGGAAGAAAGAAAAATGCTTCTATTATTTATTTAAGTCAGTATTATTATAAAATACCCATAACAATAAGAAGTAATAGTGACTACTTTATATTTTTTGACATGAAACAAAAAGAAATTCGACAAATAATAAGAGAAATAGATGGCCAATTAACTAAAGAAGAATTTAATAAAATGTATAAAAATGCGTCGTAAAACCATATGATTTTTTAATGTTGGATTTAATGAATCCTGAAATGAGATATCGAAATAAAATATTTGAGCCTATATAAATGGAAGAATATCTTGAAAAGAGAATTTTTGTGTATAGGAAATCTTATCAATTTATGAATAAATTGGGTTTATCGCTGTCAGTTGGAAAGTTCTTGTTCAGTGCTTCTGGCTTAATAAGTTTCGTTTTCCTACCCTTATCAGCACTGAGTTTAACAGCTGGTGTAATTGAAAAAATAGATAGATCCTTGAAGATTTCAGCTAAAAGAGTGAATATAAACAAGCCTTTAAATTCTATAAACAATTATTAAATATGTTGAAATCCAGCAATCTGACTGAACAAGAAGTATATATGAGGGAAGTTGAATATATTCAAAATTTACAATATTTTCCTATAGAAAGATATATAAAGAAAACTCAATTAAATGGTTACAAGTACGACAACAAATAATTTTTATATCTAAATAAATGTGTAATAAAAAGAATTGTAAGTGTAAAACAGGAAAGGGAGTAATTAATAAAGCTATTAACAATTTACCCTTTGAAATGCATTTACCAGGTCATAATTTTACAGGTCCTGGAACACAATTACTACGTGGAAAAAAGAGATTGAATGATGATTTATCATATAAAGAATGGTTAAAACCTATAAATAAACTAGATAAAGCTGCATACAAACACGATGTTTGTTATTTAAAAAACAAAGATACAAAAACTAGAAATGAACACATGTGATACAAATATGATAAATGAGTTAGATGCAATTCCAAATCCTACCATTCGTGAAAGAATTGACAGAGCAGTTGTTAAACTTATTATAAAAGCAAAAAAGACATTCGGAATAGGTTCACTGATATACTGCTTAAAAGGTAAAAATCATACAGATACTAAGGATATCGAACATGTAATTAATAAAAAAGGTAGTCCAATGACAAAAGGAATATGTGCAATTTGTGGATCTAAAAAGTGTTCTTTTTTAAGAAAAACGACGCTCTAGAACAGGGCGTCGTTTTTGCAATATTTTGATCCTTTTGGAGAATATGAATATAACACTATAAAAATAAAAAATGATTTTCTTCCTAAAAATATAAAAAATTATCTAAATACTTCTGGAAAAGAAATTAGATATAACGATAGTTTTTTACAACAGCCAATTTCGGTAAAATGTGGTTTCTATTGTATGAAATATATAACTGAACGAAATAAGGGTAAATCACCTATTGATGTTTTATATTTGTTTACTCAAGAACTTAGTAATTTAAATGACAAAATTGTTTCTACTAAATAAATGAAGTATCTTATTTTAGATTCTAAAAATGAAGATAAATCGGAAGATTTTACGATTAAATATTCAAACCCATTTCATTTCAAAGAGGGAGCTCTTCAGTCCTTTTCTATGTATATTTCATGGAATAATATTACAGAAAATAAAAAAAAAATTTCATATTTTGACGGTGCGAAATGGATGGATTTCATTATTCCAAATGGTCATTATAGTATAAGAGGTTTGAATCGCTATATGGTAAAATATTTTGGAAATGATCCACCCATATTATTTGGAATAATTGAAGAAAGACAAAGATTTAGTATTAAACTTGAGAAGAATTATAAAATTGATTTATCTAAAAGTGAATTATACAAAATTTTAGGCTTTGAACCTAAAATATATGAAGAGGAAGAGCAAGGAGGCAAATTTATTGCTGACATAGCTAATGGAAATGATAATAGTATTTATATTCACTGTGATATAGTAGACGGTGGATATATAAACCAGTTTCAGTCTCAAGTTATTCATTCTTTTACATCATGAAATCCTCCTGGAAGCTTATATGCTAAAGAATTTGATAGACCAATATTTTTTCCTGTTAAATCTGATTCTACATACAGAATTAGAATGAGAATTACAAATCATAGAGGTGAACTGATTGATTTAAATAAACAAGAAGTGCAGTATAGACTTATTACTAAATAAATGAACAAACATAGATTATATAGAAAGAGTAAAAAAATACAAGGAAAAGGCTTCTTTTCAGACTTTATTAGTCCAATTGTAGAAGATGAATCTAAAAAATTTGTGAGAGAAAAATTGAATGAAATATTTTCCAAAAATAAAAAACATGGTGCTGGATTGAAAATTTTTATTCCTAAATAAATGGATAAAATTTACGATTTGAAAGACACTAGTTATTATTATAATAACGACATTGAAAGTTTTGAATATAGGGAAATAAAAAGCGAAAATAGAGATAGAAAAAAACTTCAGGAAAATGCTACATATAATTTCTTTATCAATGATACAAATGCTGATATTTTATATTCTGCGGGATATCTGCAACAAGAATTAAAAATTGTAAAAAGAGATGGAGGTGCAATAAGTAATGAAAATGTTACTCTATAGAATGGAGGAGGTCTCGTAAATTCAAACAGGTTGACTATAGGAAATACTGAAGTTGAATCCACTATAAATTATAAAGCCATTATGAATCAAGTATTAGGAATGATACACTTCACCCCTGATTATTCAACATCGGAAGCTACCAACATGCTCTTTTATGTAGACACAGCTGATTCTGCTGATAGAAAGGATTTCAAATGTAATGGAACTCTGGTAGAAACTACCAAAATAACTGATTTTTTATAAAAACCTTAAACTAAATGAAAGTTTTAATGAAGGATTTTCAAAAAGATGTAAATTTACTAAAAATAGTCAAACCGTAAAAATATGGATTCCTTTAAAATATATATTTGATTTCCTTAACGAATATAAAAAAGTAATGACAGGTTTCCAAGTTAAAATAGAAATTCAAAGAAATGAAAGTAAAAATATGCTGTATAGAGATATTCAACATCCAGATTTTAAGGTCCTTGTTCAAGATTTATCACTTTGGTTACCTTATGTTAGATTTAAAAATTCAGCATCTGTGAAATTCAATGAATTAAAATTATCAAATGCTCCTCTAGAAATAAATTGGGATCATTATAACATTATCAAATCAAATGTATTTTATAAAAATGCCAGTGGATGTTATTCTATTCCTGCTACATGTGATGAAGTTCTGAGTTTATATGTCATTCCACAATATGATGAAAGAAATGAAAACATGAATCAAAATAACATGATGTTTGATCACTTGGATATGATAGAATGCTGGCTAATGATTAATAACATTAAAGTTCCCACAGTAAGTTATATGATGGACTTTGATAAAAATGATTATAATCGATTATATTATGCTCTTTTAGAATCAGGAATGAATAATATAAATTCTGAAACAGGTTGTATGATAAACTATTCAAATTTCAGTAAGTATCCTATAATTTGTTTCAACTTGGCTAACCATGAAAATAATACTAACTTAAGTAACTTAATGATTGAATTCAATTGGAGGTTGAGAAATAATGCTACTAAAAATTATGTTTTTTACTTCATTTTGAAAGAAGAAAACAAATGCTCTGTGAATATGTCAACTCAAGATATAAAAATGATTAAAACTCTAAAAACATAAAGGATTTTTATGATTTTAATAAATGGCTGCTTATTATCCTCTGGACGATGAAATAAAAGGAGGTCCTCCAGGTCCTCCTGGTATATGATTTAGAATAATAAATGATGGTAATTATGATATCGAAAGAAAACTTTTAAAAAATGTATTTGATCCTCGAGAAGTTAGTGATTCTGCAACTAAAAGTTACGTAGATAGTAGTTACAAGGAAATAAAAGAAAAAATTAACAGATAATAGTCTGATTCACGGGGAAGATTTTTTCAATGCGAAACAAAAATATATAAAAAATTTAGGAGATCCTAGAGAAGAATCTTATGCTGCAACTAAGAAATATGTTGATGAATAAAGAGATAAATGTTTGATACATGATGAAAATAACTTTGATGCTAAAAATAAAATCATTTCAAATATAAAATCTCCTCTAAACAAAACAGATGTAGTTAACAGGGAGCATTTAGAGTATTACTGTATATTATGGGATGTGAGTAAAAGAAATTATCATGCTCCTAATGAAAGAATTTCAAATGTAAAAGCTCCTGTAAACGATAAAGATTGTGTTAATAAACACTATGTTGATACTGAAACATTTTGTGCTACCACAAGTAGAGCAGTTCAATTCACAGGTGCGGGACATAAAATGTTTCAATTCGATGAATTTAGTTCAAAGCTTTTGGGTGCAAACTTAAAATTAACTCAAAATATGTATATGAAAATTACCATCTTTTTAGCCTGTGATAAAATGAATGAAAATCCAAGAATACGTTTAGAGAAAATGAAAGAAGTCCTTATTAATAAAGCAATATCTGTCAATGAAGAATCAATAATTATCTTTGTCTATGGAAAATTAAATGAAAATTTAGTGTTATCGGTATTAACAGAAGGGAACTGTAATATGAAACCCTATATACACATTGAGAAATTAGAATTTAGGAAAGTGCAAAAATTATTTGTTAATAAATGGCAAATGAAATAAATTGGAATGACTTTTCTAAAAAGAAACTTTCAGAAGATGTAATTATAAGTTTATCAGATTATTTAAAATGGGAATATGTGTTTCAATATTCTGAATTCTCTGAAAGGTTAATAGAACAGCATGCACAACCAGATGATTGGTTTATTATTTCTCAATATCAAAAACTCAATGAATCTTTTATTGAAAAACACACCTCTGATATAGATTGGGAAAATATATGTAGATACCAAACCTTATCTATTCGTTTTATTGAGAGACATTTAGATAAAGTGACTTGGTATGAAATATCAAGATTCCAAAGATTGAATTTTAGATTTACAGAAAATTATTATGAACCCTTAAATATGAATGTTGCATCAAGATATCAAATACTATGAATGGACCTTATAAGAAAATTTCAAGATTATGAAAATTAGGATTATATTATGCAATATCAAGATATAGATAAAGATTTTGCAATAGAATTTGTTTCTAAAATAGATTTCTGTCTTTTAATGAAAAATAAAAGAAATATATTACCAGAAGAATTTTATAATTCAGACAAAGAAAAGATAGTTTGTATACTTCTTGCTGAAATTTGTCATAATACACGAATACCTCTATATGAATCATTAAAAGAATAAATTATTTAAAATTAATAAATGGCTGCTTATTATCCACTGGAAGATGATTCATCTACCGTTAAAAAAGCTTTGGAAGCTTACATACATGAAAAAGGTTTATTTGAATCAGATGAAGGCTATTATGATGCAAGAAATAAGAAAATCATAAATCTTTCGAATCCCACTAAAAACACCGATGCTGTTCATAAACATTATGTGGATAGAAGAATAAAAATAAATGACAAGAAATCTGACAATCTTTTAACAAGAGATAATGATGGATTATATGCACCTTCATTAACAAAAAATGGTACTTATAATTTCAGTAACCATAGAATTACAAACGTGGCAAATCCTATTATAAATAAAGATGTGGCAACAAAAGAGTACGTAGGCTCTCAAAATTTTTATGCAACTATTCAAGAGAGGCACGCCACTTATACAACGGGAGGCTTTAAACTTATAAATTTTAATAAAATGAGCTCTAAACTGTTGGAACCTAACTTAAAATCATCAACATATATGTATATGAAAATAACGATATACTTACACTCTGAAATATACTCATGGAAGCATTTGATAACAATTGAAATAGGTAGTCAAAGAATATTGTCTGTACATATCACTGTTAATGCTGAATCTGTTACTTGTTTTGCTTATGGAAAAAGGAACGAAATTCTAAAAATATCAATATCAAGTGACGGAGATTCAAATGAAGTAAAACCTTATTTGCATGTTGAGAAAATTGAACTTTTGTAATTTATTAAAAAACGAAAATATTGGAGTTTATTCACATATCGAAAACAACTTTGTCAAAGTTATATGACAGAATGTCTTGTTTTGTCAATTATTTGTTCATATTTCACATTAGAATGTTCATTTTGATGCTTTTGTTTCAAAGATAACTCTAAGTTGTTTTTCATAACAAAACACGTAATTTTTTAGTGTTTTTCATAACAAAACACATAATTTTTTAATGTTTTTGATTTTCAAAAGTTGTTATTTTTAAAGATTTTATGTCATTTTTCGATGTTAAAATTGTCAAAAAGGACTTAAAATGATTATAAATAAGGAGTTTAGATGTGTCCTCTAGCCCCCCCCCCTTATACTACTTATACATATGAAATTGACAGTGGGCGGGGGTACCTTACACTTCCCTATTTCTTTTTTCGACTATTCAAAGACGGGGGCCGTAGTCAGGAAGATATAGCCCTCACTCAGATAGTGAAAAATTTGGTTGCGTATTTCCAGATGTTCTTAGGAACTATCAAATTGAATAAAAAAGTTTTTACACTCAATAATAAAACTTGATTAATCAGGGAAAATTATTTTAACAATTATTTATTATATTTTTTATTATTTAATTTAGATACGATCGAAAAAAATTGTATTATAAAGTCAAGGAATTTTTGCCAGACTTGAAAAATTAACACACATTTAGGTTTTTTAATAATAATAGATTTGCTTGGTTTTACTCAATTTACAGTTGTCAAAGAAACTACAAACATGAAAGAGACTTTACATTGCACTTGCTTTACGTTAACAGTAACGCTAACCTTTTTTTCTACTCCTTAGTGATTCTGCAATTTTCTAGGAAATTTTTGCACATGTTTCGTGAAGTTATAGGGTTAGCATTAAAGTGCAGGGAAACTGAAACGCTTTGAAATTCTCTCTATTTATTATAAATCTCTTTATAAATCTCTCTATATTGAATCACTGTGACTGCCACCGCGATTCCGGAAAAATATCGCCGAGCGCGCTTCATACTTTTATAATTCGAAAATTGATAAATATATGAAATTTTGAAAATTAGAACAATATGAAATTTTCCCATTTCTAACGAAATGTCTGAAGAACATTTAGATATCAAAATGTTATAAATGTGGTCATTGGACCTTTTATGTCAAAACTGATTTTTTTTTTATTTATTTTTTTTTTTTTTTTACCGTGCGTAGTTTAGTATAGCGAAAATTATTAGTAGGGGAATTGTGATTTTATTTCACAGCCGCATGCTCAAAACGGGGACGCATGCAAATATGACCTCAAATTAACCCTTATAAAATTTATTGCTACGGAAATTTCATTTTTTTTCTTTTTTTTACATTTTATTTTTCTATAATATTATGCTAGAGTCATAAAAATTCAGAAGCAATATATTCGATAGAATATATAACAAATTTCAATTACTTTTGCACAATTTGAGGTTGATCCCTCAGCTAAACACAGCTCAGAAGAAGATATTAACTGAAAATTAACATTGTTGTTAAGACATACTGACAATTCAGTACAACCGCAAACTGAATAACAAAATCTGCGATTTTTTACAGTATTTTTGGTCCAATGTTCACAACTTTTGGTTAACTAAGACGGTAAATGATATTAATTCAAAATTATAAGATTAAGCATTATCTTAATAATGGTAGGTGACCATCTTTCCTTAGTAGCACTATGAGATCCTTTGAACTTTTTCGGCTCACCTAACTGAGTATTTAAGCAATGTCTAATGTTTTCTTCTTTTTTTTTTCCAGCCACTGAAAACCTTCGCCAATAAGCGTAAAGATAAGAAGAAGAAAATGCCTATGAGGGAAATTCCAGACAGATACTTAGGAATGATAATACATTTTTTAATGAATTTTCACAATGATACTTCAGAATTCAGGCATCCGCATCTTAGAAAATCGTTCCAAAAGAAGACATATATTTTCTTTGTATTCATGTATGGTGCTTTAGTCGTAATTGGATTTATTGCAAATATAATTTTGATACGAAACATTCTGATAAGAAGGGAATATAACATGTCAATGTACAAATATTTAGCATTTAATGCTGTAAATGATATTTTGAAGTGTATTATTGTATTACCTCTGGCCTTATCAACAACTCTTTTTCAAAATTGGTTTTATGGAAGTTTTTTATGTTATTTATTTCCGATGCTTCAAGATGTACCTTTTCATGCTACTATGCTCACTTTACTTTTGATAACATTTGATCGCTATAGGCAGATAGTGTACCCGCTGAAACAGCCCATCCCAACATTTCTGGCAATGCTGGGTGTTTGGGTAGTAACTTTATTTGCTGTCTTACCATATGCGGTCTATACTCGGTACTTGGATTTAGAAGCTTATTTTGGTCCTCAGTTTAAAGGGACGGGGATCTGTGCCATTAATTTAGATGATAACATAGAAGAATACATTCGAGGACTCTTTATAATTATGTATGTTTTACCTTTGGTATTGGTTGCCTTTCTACATGTGAAATCTTCTGAAGAAATTAAAGCACGTCAAACAGCATTTACCGTATCCTATCATGACATCAATACTGAGCGTAATAATGTTCCATCTTTAAATCCACTCCAAACTGCGGTACCAAATAATAATCAGTTAAATGAAAGACCTTTACATTTTGAAACATTGACGAGTGAAGATGGAAAAGATTGGAATGCAGAAAAACAAATGCAAGAATTCCTTGTGACTGCTGTTATTCTTTATGCTCTTTGCTTATTACCCTTAAATATGGTGCGTCTTTTAAAACACGTTGTTTATGAGACTTATGAAACCAGTTTCCAGTTCGATTGTACGTTTATTACAGCTGTTTGGCTAGCATTTTGTCCAACTATAACAACACCTTTGATTTTTCAACAAAAAACTGGTATACATAACTCAAATATAAGTCGATACTTACGTCTTGGAGGAAGGTCTTCCGATGTTTCGACTTATGAAATAGAGCAAACGCTTTAAAGCAAATATGCATATGCTCCCGAGTAGGAGCAACAAACAACTGCAAATTTAAATTGACTTCCATATTTGAAATTGACTAAATCGACATAGATATAGATAAGAAAACTTTTTCATGTTTATTATATCTATAATATGGAACAGTGAAAGATACTAAATTAAATTTTAGTTGTAATTATAGCATTATTGAATATATATATATATATATATATAAGGGGCTTAAGGTTTAAAATTTACGATCAATATCGGCCCTATATAGAGTTATCAGATTCCCCCGATATTTTATATTCATTAACCAGTCAATATAAGCACATATTGCCACCATAAAAACCAATATTGCCCCTACATAGGACCAATATTAAAATATCAAGGCATCCCAATATTGGTTTCTCAGTGCACGTTCATATATGACCCATATTGAGCCAATTTTGAGCCCAACTGGGACCCAGGTAGAATTGTTGCTAGGGTATATATATATTACAGTTACCATCATTTCTTCATTTAACTTTAAGTATTGCTGAAATATAATGATTCTGTATAACCTATTGCCACAGTAACATTTTATAAGCATCAGTGTTTCTCTTTAATTCATTTTCTTTATCTCTTTTAATCCATACACATATTCTTTGACAATAAATGCAACATCTTCTCAAATATGATGATCTCCTTCTTAGTACGGCTTCAAGAAATGGTTCATAATTTTTTTAAGAAAAATTTTCAAAATTTAAGAAAACATTTTAAATACTCCAGAAATTATATAAGAATTTCTTTTAATCAAAAATATTTTGTAAAGTTGAGAGCTACTGAGAAATGTGCTCGGTTAAAAGAGACTTCTATCTTTCTATTCAATCTAGAACAGGTTTCTATCTTTAAATATCTATCTTCAACTGCATAGTAAACACAATTTTCTTTGTGATATGAAAGTTTGCTACTTTGAGGTGTGACTGCATTTTAAAAGTTTATTACCGTAAAACAGCATATTTTTAAATTTTACTTTCGATTTGAGGGTCAATATGATATTTAGCAAGAGCATTAAACAGAGATGCCAACTTGCTGCGAAAGAAATTTTGTGGAAAAAATGGTAACGAAGTTCACGTAAAATTCTAGGTTTTGTAAATTTGATACAACGTCATTTTACTTATTTCATTTTAACATATAAAGGGCCAGTTTGTTATCTTGTGACAATCCTTTAACAGTTTAACTGAAATTCTGCAAGTTTCAATTTTTATATCTCTACTGTTATTTTGCATCCAGCATCTCTGATTACATACTAAAATTTTCAGCCAAAAATACATACATATTTTTATAAGGGACTATTATTTAAGAAACTTTTTCCATTTTAGGAAAAGTTCAAAAATGCATGAAAATGCGAAGATTTTACTAAACCAGGGGAAAATCGCAAACTCTTGTAAAGTTGGCAGCTACTTTAGTGTCCACTAGAATAGTAAAATACAAAAAAAAATTATATTCTTAAATGTATTCTAAAAATGATTACAATGTATCTAAATGAATGTATTTTCTTCATATCAAAAATAAATATAATTATTTCAAACATTTTTTCTAAATGCATTAGTTCTTAATGAAGCCCTGTATTGTTTAAAAAAGCACTTTACGCTTTATTAACTTAACATTTTAGACTTTACACTTTATGATAAATTTCAAGGACATTTTGCAAACACAAAAATCTTGCAATTTTTTCATTAAAATGATGAGTCATACCCTTTTAAGGTTTTACACATTACCTAGCTTTTTAATTTCATTTAATTCTTAAATTTGCACTCACTTAAAATGAACGAGTGAAAATAACTCAACTTGAGTGAAATTTCACTCTTTCATCTAGAAAAAAGGAGTGAAATTCACTCAAGTCAAAAAGTGAACTGAAATCACTTAAGTTTGAGTGAATAATTTTCAATCGAACTTGAGTGAAATTCACTCGTGTTTGATTAACTATCAGTATTACTTGAGTGGATCGTTTTCAGTCAAACTTGTGTGATTTTCAATCGTTGTTGATTGATTATCTGTATCACTTGAGTGGATCGTTTTCAGTCGAACTTGAACGATTTTCAATCGTTTTTGATTGATTATATGTATCACTTGATTGGGTCCTTTTAACCCGAGTTTGAATGAATTTCAATCAATTTTCATTCATAATTAGCATCATTTAAGTGAATATATTTTAATCATAGTAGAGTTATTTTCTATCATTATTTATTCTTTTTACTTGAATGTCATTTAAATCACATTTGAATTAAATCAATCCCTTTCCGACTATTCACTGAATCTTTTAATATGCCTATCATAAATAAGATGAAAAGAAAATTATTTTTAGCATGTGTAACAGAAATAATTTATCAGCATTTATTTCTTTTAAATTTCATCAATGGTTTGTTCGGTAATTAATAAGTTTTTTAATTTATTTTTAAGACTAAACAGTGATAGTTGTTAAAAAAGTAAACGCCTATTAATTCATCTGTATTTAACAATATGCTGAATATAATGGCAAGATAATGCTCTATAGTTCGTATAGTAATAGGTATAGTTCGAAAGCGTTGAGACAGACTTAAGTGCAAAATTTTAAGGATTTTTGACCTTTTGTAATGAGGCAAATTTTTATTTTTTTATTTACAGTTTACATCATTTTTTTATTTTATACAGGTATTCAAATAGTAAATAAAGAGACTTCATTAGTACGTTAAATCGTACTTAAACATTTCCATCCTAGTTCTTGGGAACATAACTTTGATAATTCTTCTACACTCCTACATTCCATTTTATTTGGATGTAAACTTTGCTAGTTATTACTTTATTTATAAAAAGTTTGCTAAAATCTACTTATGAAATTTTTTAGATATTGCTGAAAGGCAAGAGCATAGCGTCTTTTTAACAAGGTACCCACTCAATTTAAGAAAAAATTCCCTGACTTTTCCAGGTATTCCAGGTAAATTATTATTAAAATCAAGACCATATTTTACCTATATCATGCAATTTTTCATCAGAAAACTTTGATTCTTTTATTTGTAATGGCAAATATTAGCTATTCTGTGTAAAAAAATATATCATTAAATGAGGATGGAAACATTTCAGTTTGACTAAAATGTAAAATTTTTGCAGCAAATAATTGTAATAGAATTGAATAGAATTTAATTGTAATTGTAATTGAATAATTGTAATTGAATAATTGTAATTGAATAATTGTAGTAAAATTCAGAATTATTTAACTCAAATCTCAATAACTAATTACTGTTACTGACAATTTTAAAATTGGTTATTTTCCAGGTATAAAATAGGAATTCTCCATATTTTTGTGAAAAAAATTGCAAGTTGTCCCGACTATTCCCTGATTTTTGGAGCTAAAATAAAATTCCCTGACAATTTCAGGTTTTTTCTGTTCTCCCTGACCCGTGGGAAACCTGTTTTAATCGTTCATTTATTTAATTGTAATTTACAAATGAACTGAACACAATTTAATTGTAATTTTAAAACATAATTAAAGCATCTTTGGTAATATTTTACTTGCTTTTATATAACGTTATATGCATGTGTAACACAACTCCAAAAATCACATTAAGTCATCTATGATAATTATTAAAAATATGTAACTTTCATGTCAGACTCGTTACCTGTATTACAAAATTACGCTTTAACGCTTTGTATCAACGCTTTGTCGTCATACTCTATAGACACTCAAAAGCAAAGATGCCAACGTGCTCCTCTTTGTGGATATGATTAACAGTTGTGTTGCTCACCGCTACATTAAAATAATTCAAATAGGTCAATTTTACCAAAGTCAATTGCTCTTATGGAGCAAGTGTCTACATCAACAATCATCTTATCCAATATAAGAAAAAACTTCAAATCTTCTGTATTCTTTCCTCCTTCACAGATGAGCTGTGGACAGTTCATTTTATTTAGCTCCTCATCAAAATTCACATTTTCCTGGAAATAACATTCATACATCATGTAGACAATTTCTAAAACATAAATACAAATGTTGTTGCATTCTTTTTCTAATTAACTCACAAATTAATGCTTTTCCCCCGTTTTTAAACTGGTAAAATACAAACTGTTTCAGTTAAAAAATCGAAATACTTTTAAAAATTGTAAACATTTTTGTGAACTTGAAAAAGACTTCATAGCATATTTTTTATTCAAAAATAAATTGCAAAATAAAATTTATATCATTATAAAAATTCTACGATTAAACAAGATAAGACAGAAAAATGCATTTTGTATAGATCACATTATTTACTCCTTTCACTTTAGTATATAAAATAGGCTATTATTTATTTATTTCTTTTCTTTTAACTCACTGAGCTTTTCCCCACAGTCACTGAGAGGGGAAAGAAGATTATAATCTGCCATAGGACACACATTTCAAAAAACTTAACTCAGTCAAAAAAAAAAAAAAAAAAAAGATTAAAAGAATATAGCCTTGATTTCTGTTTTTATTTCATTTTGAATGAAATTCAGCAATATTACAGCTACATAGCTAAGAAGTGTATTATAAAATGAAGGAATCATAGAATACCATATGCTCAATTTTAAGTATTATCAAATTTTTTTCTAAACATAAAAAGTTTCAAGTTTGCTAAATACAAGTGTCAATTCAATAAATCCAATCTGGTTTAAATAAAACTCACAATTTATTTCGTATAAATGTATCACAAAGAAAACTAAAATTAATTCAACAATAAAGGTTTCGAAAAAATTTAAAGATAAACACATAATTATTGTTATTTCAATATATTGTTTGGATAAGCTCAGGGATTTGGACAAGATAATAGAAACACTTCTATACACACACATGTTTTGATCGTTATCAAAAATCACTTAAAAAATCATTTTATAAATACAGATGTGTTTACGTTATGCGATTTCTTATATTTATCAATGAAGTTTAAAGCTTTTATTTTGGTTATTATATGCAATTATTTCACAAAATTTAGTAAACCTAGCTTAAATATTTATGAAAATATTGAAAGTTTTATTTTAAAAAAATATCTTGCGTTTTTTAGCTATAACATTAAAAATATTCAATAAAATTATTAAAAAAATTTTAGAACAATTTAAAATTACAAAATTTTTGTTTTAAAATTCGAAAAATGATTGTTGAAAACTGTGTATATAAGTGATTAATTATAAGTATTGAAAGTATAATTAATTAGTATATAAGTAATTAAAGTAATTATTTAATACTGTGTATGAGCGGGAAAAAAATTCAAAAAAATTTTCATAATTTTAGAGGGGATCGTCTGAATCTAAATTTATTTTCAATTGAATGAGAAAGAGTGTCCTCTTTTATTTGACAAACATTCATTTATCATATAACTCATTTTAAAGTTAATGTTATTAACATTTTGATTATTTTCTTGATTCACCTTGAATCTGAAACCTTTTCCAGTGATCAAAATAAATTTTTAAAAAAACAGTCTCTGTTGTTTCAATCATAGATAGCATATGATTTAACAGCAGTGGTAATCCTTCTTCAGTCACGAAATATTTCATTTTAATGTATTACATATGATCAAAATTGTGCTATTTTATTAAACATTATTTTACGATTCGAAACCTAGAGAAATGGCGCATTTACAGTTCCCTCACCCCTTCACATTTATAAAATTAATAGGAAAATCTGTTAAATATGCTTCCACCAGGAAATCTTACGACACATTCTGAAGGGAACTTCTTCTGAATCTGATTACTATGTGAGACCTGGAATATAAGAAGAAAATTATTTTTAATAAATGAGATAAAATACAGAGAATCTATAAATGGAGTTATTTACACGTGGTTAAAAATAGCGTTATCCTTCCATGATTTAATTCACACCAAACTTTATAACAAATACAAAAAAAGAGTGTACACATTAATATTGAAATTAATATATATATATANATATATTATATATATATATATATTATTCAAATTGAAATCAAATTTTCCATCTCGTAATTGATATTATTTTTGATACTGCTCCCCTTTTATTACTGTTAATCTATAATTATTGGGAAATCATGATTTATTTGTATTCCAAAATACTTTAGTTAGCATTGTACTTTTAATTAAATAACAATGCCGCATTTTCAATTTTGCCTCAAAACTTGAACTTAAGGAAAAGTGGTAAGAAATTTTATGCCAACAACAAAGGAAAAATAGCTCGTATCATGTGATGAATACTTTATGAAATACCAAAATAGCATTAATTCCGAATTCTAATTAAATAAAAACTAACAACAGGATAAAGACAGAAAAATTCAGAATACCATTCAGTTTTTTTAAATATAATATTTTCCACTCTTTTTTAATGATATATTTATACTAAAATGCATAGAACATCTGAGGATACGACTTTGAATGGATGAATCCTGCAAATGTAAACTTTCATAAATTACAGTTAACTTTATAAACAAATAAAAGCAAGTATAGACTGTATGAAAAATAGATTATTTCGAAAATATCTTTTATGAAAGAAGTATAGAATGGTATGAAATTAATTATCCACTATTGCTTTGTACCAAAATAATACATAAAAAAACTGAAGCATGGATATAAATCCATTATATAAAAAAAAAATTAAAATTTTTATATGAGATCTAAAAAAACTCTAAAAATCCTTGCAAATATAATATGCTACATGCTTTGCAAAGGTTTTAGCAAGGAATCAGATTTTTTCCATAATCATCCGCATTTAGCACTTTCAATTTTAATAAATTTCTCTTGAAAAATAATTTTAATTAATAGTATTTTATTTAAAAACTCTGAAAAACAGCTAATTTAAATGGAAAGTGCATATAGTACACTCTAAATAATAGTATTTTAAGAATAAGAACAACAAAGTATATATACTTACCAAAAAGTATAACAGTGTCTTTTTCAGAAATACAGCTATTAATTAAATGATTTTTTATTTCTTATTGATTCAAAATATTGATAGACATATTCGAAAGGAAAAAAATTAAACGTAAAATAAAAGCGAGGATATAACTTATTTAGATCGTAGAGCAAAACTATTTTATTTGGATTTATTATCGTTTGCGTTTTAAAATAAAACAATACAAATTCCAGCCCATATCTCGCACACAATTAAATAATAAATACCTCACTCATCAAGTCATGCTTGAGAGAAAACAACTCAAGTATCACTTAAATATCTACCACTCAAGTTCCATTTAATGCAAAGCCAAGTATATCGCTCAAATATAGGTGAAAAATTCCACTATTTTTTGAGTAGGAGAATTCACTAATTCATTTTAAGTGTGTATATTTGAGATATTTAATTAGAGGAATGAAGATTTATCATCGTTTTATCATTAATTATCTTAAATTAGGTATTGTGCCCGACAGTTATATTTAAAGTCCTCGTGCTATATCTAAGTGATGAAATTATTTCTGGTGTATGTACATAAGCTGAAAATGATTCAAATGAGCCAAATTATGGTTTACTTCAAGATGAAAACTAAAAAGAACTACTATAAACGTTGAAAATAGTTATTAAGGAAAAAAATTTCTTTACTAAGGAATTAAGTCATTTTGATTAGAAAAGAGCGATAAGAAATACTAATGGAATATTTTACAAATGCTTGTTTTTTTTGTTTTTTTTCATAATTTGTTCAATGCATTGTTATTAGAAATATTATACTTTCCTTTAAAGAAATGCCTTTTGTAATTCATTGGCATTTTACTTGTAATAATTTTATAAAAGCAAACGTAAGTCTAAATAAATTATGAATTATAGGTTGGATCTAAATACAGTCAGAGGTTTCAAAACGCCTCACTGGTTATAAAGAGTACTAACACGAAGAACTCCTCTAAATCTTCCACAGAACACTGAGGTTTCGCGGAACACCATCTAAGAAGCTCTGCTTTAGGGTCAGTAACGATATCAGAGCAAAGAATATAGAAAGGATATATATTCTTTGATCAGAGTCCTGTCATTTACTTAAGAATGAAAGGATTCCTTTTTACTCTCGGAAAATGTTCACAGCTTAAAATTACCCTGTTTCTTCTACTCTTATTTTGAAGTTTGTGGGTGTCTTTTTTTAAGAGACAGTGTGGAATAGGAAGTATAGTTTGTCTATGGTAAGAACCCCGTCACAAAGTCTAAGGGGATCTGCTGCTATGTAAAAAAGAATAACGCATTTCAGGGAGGGTAGTTTCTCTTCACATTAGATCTTACACAATAGACCGAGGAAAAAGACACCCTTTCTGTCGCTTCTGACCCCACACCCCTACTTAAAATAGTAATACCTCGTTACCATATTCACCGCTACGGATCCAGGCGAATGGCTATGGGAGTTCTTACTTTTGACAAACTATAGACGATAACTTGTTTATTCGAAGTTGGTCATAAGCTAAGCATGGAAAATTTTTCAGAAATTTAGGGTCACCTTTCTTAGGACTGAAATAAGAAGTAACCAGTGGATGTTCCAGGAATGATTATAACTTATAGGTAGAAGTAACAGGGGTGTTACTCTCAAATCAAACCAAGATGATAGAACTCACATTTTGTTCTAACTTTCTTCAGAACCCCCAGTTCATTATTTAAGTATATTTTTATTTTAAATCATGGAACTATTTCAATTTTTCATACATTATAATTATTCTCAAAAGTTACCTGCATTATTTTTCACTTTTTATTTAAATTTTATTCCATTTTTATTAATAATTTCGTTTTCACATTTGAAATCGTGACACTTTGTATTGAGAAATATTTATTTAATTATTTTTTATTATTTATTTTTTAATTAGATTTAAAAAACAACCTCAAAAAATTTTGTTCATATGGAGGTAGCTTTATATTTAAGTCAATTACGCGCGTAAATGCAAAACCTAGATCATACTTAAAGTACTAATTTATTGAATTAATTAATAAAAAGATTATTATACGAAGTTGGAACCCACAATGAATTGGAAATCTTATGAGAATTTTATTCTCGTTAAAATTCTCGTAAAACATTATTATAATTATATTACAAAAATACTAATTTGAATAAATGTATGCATGACACAAAAGACAAAAGTGGCTATACTGCTTCAAACACAAATGCTATTACGTACTCGATTACGAGAAAACAAATAGAGTTAAAAACTAAGTCTGGTGTCAAATCATAAAACAAACAAAATAAAAGTAGAAAAAATAATAGTTAATGTTATAGTTCGTTCACCAGGAGTTGGCTCCGCCTTCATCACGTGGTATCGGATGATACTATTTCGCTATTTTGGGGAGAAGGATGTGAACAAGGCTGCTATTTGGCGATCGTATGACAAAAATATTTATTTCGCAATCTTCATGTGCATATTCTGAACATGTGCATTTTATTTCATAAACTTGTTGATATTTCTCTATTTTTATTGAATAGTTCGTTCTTTTTGAGATATTTTGCTAGAAAAAAGTTTTTAAACATAAATTAGCTAGAATAACGAAAGGCAGGGGCCCCCATCAGGGGGGAAGGTGGGCGCACGATGTGACCACTTAAAGCTTGGGGGGGGGGATTTTTACTCTAAATAAAACGAATAGTTTGGGGGAGGGATTTAGAATTTGCCCAAGAATGCGCCCAAGAGCTTGGTCGGGGGGGGGCACTGACGAAAGGCATAATAGCTGATGATAAAGCGAAGTAAGTGACTGAAAAAGAATTCACTGTTTGTGTTTGGCCATCACCTTCTATATCAGAAAGTCTCCACACGGTTTCTTATAAGTAGTCTGTGCAGACTATTTAAAAAGTGAACAGTTTGAGAGCATGAAACCAAATTCTATTTTAAAAGTGACTGAGAGGAATTTGTCATATATATTTGAGAATTGAATCTGTAGTGGTAGACAAGTAAATAAGACAAACTAATCATATTAAAAAATTTAAAAAAAATTTTAGACGTATATTTGCTAACACTTTTTTATTTTTACTAGATTTTCTATTAAAGGGCTCTTTGGTAAACTGGTTTGCTTTCATAGTGGTCTGATTGGACTACCTATAAAAAACCGTGTGGAGGCTTTGCTCGCATTAGAGGTTATCTCGATTTCAAGCGGGGAAATGCTTTTCCTCTTACTTCCCCGCGCTGAAATGAACTCTGCGTCAGAGGAGGAGGAGCCAAGTGCCAACTCCTGGTGAACGAACTATACTCAGAGCAGTGGAACACGTGTCTATCTGAAAAAAGTGCGATGGACAAAAATGCTTCAATAAATAACAAAATTTGAAATAAAAAAATTCCAAATTTAAAACAACTCAGCAAAAATATTCTTTTACAATATTTTGTGTTAATCTTTTATTCTTTTCCTACTATATTATTATTCATAAATTTTAAAATCAATATGTCTTACTTTATTTGTTATTTGAAGTCGAGGAACAATCTGATGAGTAAATTGGAAATAAATAGAGTAATCGTTTTATATATCGAATTCTATTCGTTTTTTCCCCCACTTAAATAGATATACCCATCATATTTTACTGTCCCTTTAAAAAATCAAATTAGATTTACGAAATTATCAAAATCTTACCTAAAATTTCATTAGGGTATTTTTATTAAATCAAATTTATCGATTTTAAATTAAAGCAATTGCAAGCAACTCAGGGTTCAGAGAAAAATTAACGGTCGCCACCAGTCACAGGGCGATTAAATATAACAAATAGCGAGTAAAAAATTACTTGCCTGTCACCACTCGATCGCCATTTTTTTCTACAAAAATGCACCCCAAGTGCATTTTACTTTTAAGAATATTTTTAAATATTTTGGAAAGTACTTTATTTCATGCTTGTTTCTTAAAATGAACCTTATAATGTTTACCCTATTTTGAGAAATGCTTCACAAAAGATGCTTTATATTATAATTATCAACTATTTTTTTCATCGTTTAAAATTTTTTAAACAAATGGCCACCGTTAAAAAATATTATAACTGGTCAATAACAAAATTTCCAAATTAAGTCCTACGGTTCAGGGACTCAGGACCTTAAATTTTACAGGATTCTACAGAGCCGAGATGGCTCAGAGGGTAGAGCTTTCGCCTTCCAACGTGATGAACCTGGTTCGAATCCCGGCGATGGTTGGTAGATATGAATTCCACATCCGGCTTGCACCGACCACAGTGCAGACGTGAAATATTCTCAGTGGTAGACGGATCATGGGTTAGAGTCCCTTTACAGTCAGGCTAACTGTGGGAGGTTTTCGTAGTCTTCCTCTCCATGTAACGCAAATACGTGTTAGTTCCATCACAAAAAGTCCTCCACGAAGGTAAATTTCTCCCAATACTTGATCCAGGAGTTCCCTTGCCTTCTGGATTGGGTTCAAATTACAAAGCTACATAGTTGAACATTAGTAATCTTAATCCCAACAATTGGGTCGACTGTTCAACGACGGTTATAAAATATAAAAAAAATAAAAAGAATTCTACAGTGATATATGACTTATGCTTATTTCTGGTCAAAATACTCAAAAATTAGTGAAATTTCTAAAGAAAACATCCAGGGGAGGACTGGTTTACGCTGGTTTAAATTTTTATTCAATGTAATGACACAAAACTAATAAAATTTCTTTTACATTTTTAAAGCTCGCATCTAAAATCAATTTTACTTTTAAATTAGAGTATTTTGTCATTGCATTGAATCGACACCAACGTTCATTCCATTCTTCCTGTGGATGCCACATCCTTGTCTTATTGAAGGACATCTGGCGACAATTTTTGAATTTGCGAAGAGTTAAAGTTTGATAACCTTAAACCGTATTTTTCATTTATGCATTTTAACTTGAGTTTTAAAAGAATAAATAAGTATATGAGATAATATTTGTTATATTTATATAATTCTCTGAATCAATTTTTAATAAAAATATTCTTACGCTACGTCATGACAGATTAGCTTTATTTCATAACTCAGAATATATGTAGATTCTATATACGAAAATGTTGATGAAATCAGCTTACCTCTTAAAACAAAGCACATAAATATCAAGAAAAAAAATAATAAAGGAAGGAAAGACCACTGACTTTTATCCACATGTTTCATTAGAACCAGGGCTCGAAAAAACTCAGAAATTTTACCCGTCCCCGAGGACGGCTTGTCCAACAATGTACCCGTCCTCCTTTGAAACTAACCCGTAGCTTCTAAATAAATAAAAATCTAATTTTCTCTTATTTATTTATATAAATTGCACAGTGAATTACTAGTTACTAGGACTACATTATACAGTAATAAAAGAAATACTAGGGTGAATAGTAACCTAGCATTTCCTTTATGAAATAATTTATTTCTTTTATGAAATACGAGTAATTTAAATGACAAAAGTCAAGTTTTCTGGAATGTCAATTTATTCGGGGGTACTGCTGTTCTTAAATGAATCAAATATGACGTTTCCCAATTCCACAATCAAGTCAATGATTTACTGAGGTTTCTGCACAGAAATCTGAAAGGGGTTTTCCATTTAGATAAATGTTCATAATTGCGTTTAACGCTTCTTGTTTAAGACCAGTACGTAATGTGCTTTTTTGTAAGTTCATTGCTGAAAAGCCCCTTTCAACCGCTGCAGTACTCCCAGACAGAGAAAATATCAATTCCATTTCAGGGTCATTTTAGAAGTGAGGAGCTAGACTCTTGTAAGATAACATAAATTGAAAATGTATCACGAACATTAACGGGAAAATGGCCGTCCACGCGGACGTTGGATTCGAGAAATTCGTTGTCCGCGGGGAATTTTTGACTGCCGAGGACGGGCGGACGGGCTGTTTTTCGAGCCCTGATTAGAACCACTACTATTGGCGATCGCAACGCTCGAATACGCCATCTGAGGAGAGACCGGTTTCATGCCTTTGGCCCTTCTCCCTTCCCTCTCCTCTTTTCAGTTGTATAGGAATGAACTACGATATTTTCCCTTTTCTTAAAATTTTTTCTTTTTATTTAATAGAAACATTTTTTAAAATTTCCGTGATACTTTCTTTAAAACTACGTTTAATGTAGTCTTCAGTTCCATATAGCTCTCCAACTTAAAAGATTTTAATCTGTATGAAAATCAAGAGAGAAACTAACGTACTTCCTTCCTCTATAACTCTCCACACGCTAATGGGGAAAGCATGCGAAGTGTTGCCATAGGTAGAGAGTTCTGCTCTACACCACCTGCAGCCTATTTCGATCACCAATACCGGATCCAGCCATTTGCCAGAAAACTCAAATGTTTTATCGACAGATGTGTTTGGCCGACAACTATTTTCCCGACATGTACATTTTGCCCAACAAGTCTGGCATATAAGGGAAATGGGTATAAGATTCTCTGGAACTGTTTAACGTTTTAAATATGGCTGGGCTACTTATAGGAAGAAAGTACAAGTGATATTTAATGACTGTTTATGTAATGAGTGTACCTTCGAAAGAAAGATCCTCAGAACCATTTTTATAGCAATTCAAGAAAGGGGATGCTGGCGAACCAGATATAACTTCGAGCTCTACTGACTCTATAAGCAGCCCCAAATTACACAAATAATCCGCAGTAAAAGGCTAAGATGGTTGGGCGATCAATGGAGAAGCCCTGAAGCTAGCGCCATGAGAATCGTCACCTTCAAGAACTCCGAGGGGTCACGTCCCAGACTCAGATCCCCTACTAGATGGCTCAACGACATTGAAAATGATCTGAAAACCCTAAAGATTAGACATTGGAAGGGAGTTGGTGTGGAGAGGAGGAGCTGGCGTTTGTCAGCTATTGAGGCAGAAAAGGCATGCAAGGGGCTGTTGAGCTGACAAAGAAGAAGTTTACGTAGTGACTGTTAATGATGTGCAGTTTGTCTATGTAAAGAACTTCCCTAGCCTTTCGTCTTTAGTGGTGGCGTTGACTGTGGTTACGAGGTTTAACTATTTCAAGTAGAGGTGTTGGATCATTATTTAAGACAGGTTTTGACTCGGGTCGGCGAGAGAAAGGGAATCAGAGGATTCTTTGAAATGCATTATTTCTTCTGCTTTCTAAAGGACTTGGAACCTTCCAGAATTACAATTAATTTTGATAGCATTAAAAGGGTTTTTTTTTAAATTATTTTTGTTGTTTTTATTTACTTATTTTTCTCATTTTCATTTATTTATTTTTTGAATTTTTTATTCTTTTTGTTCTATAATCTATATTTCCCTTATGTGCAACCATAAACCCGGGAATTTCTCTCTCTGTTGGCAACACAATAGTTTTTATTAATTTTGTTAGATTGTCTTAAGTAATAATTTAAGTTGCGTTCAATCTTTATTTATACGTTAAGTATTTATTTACAACAATTTTGTATTTTTGTAGAAATAAAAACTTAGTTACGAAATAATTTTCTAGATTTTTTTCATATCTTTTCTAAAATGGCAGATGAAATTTTTAACACGAACAGTGCTACAATGCCAGATACTGTCATAAAAATTATTGGTGACGGAGCATTTGACGAGCAAAAATGATAATTTAATGATAGACAATATGTTATACGATACTTTAGTTAAGACAGGAAGTAGTACATCACATAATGGAGCAGTGGGATGAGTTTTCTATCTTATCTCACGACAGAGATGGAAAATATTTTAATATTTCTGCTACCTAACTTGCTAAAATGCCCCGAACTCATACTTATGGTGGTTTATTTGATTTAAAGCTGCCCAGATAGTTTTAAATTATTATTAAAATCCAATGCATAAAGAACTTTGACAATATCGATTGTTCCTATCTGCAATTATAGTAGGAATTCGGTTTTCACTTTCGAAGTATTGTCTGCAAGTTGGCAAAAGAGGTCTACCACGAATAATATTCTCTGATAATACGATCAATTCACAACGCGAATAGGGTAGAGCTTGAATGTTTATGTTTGGTTAAGTTAATTTTTTTTCCAATGCCCACCTGTGTTAACATTCGTCAATTCAGGCATTTACAAGGCGATTTTGTTGGCCTCTCCTTCAGGGGCACCATATTAGGTGGGCCAACGTCGCTCCCACAGTGAGGACAGATAGTACAGAGAAGGAAAGAAGATCCATGCCTTGCCCGGGATTCAAACCCAGAACCTTTCTGATGCAAGGACAGTTCCCTGCCTCCTACACAGGCCGCTCGGCGGTTAAGTTAATATTAAGGTGATCTTTGAAGTAAGTGAAGAGGTTAAACCAGTTTTATTATGTAACAAGCTTTGCTTTGTGTATGTTTCAGAAACGGAAAACCTCTTCGCACACTTTGTAACCAGTTTTAGTTTATATTCAGAGCAATGATAAGGCAGCATTATGAGATAAATAATAACATTTTGGCTCTAAGCTCGGTAAACAGACAAAATGAAAATTTGACTAGTTGTCCATTATATATGTCAAGCAATAAGGTTTTACGTATTTTTTGTAGCACAATTGCACTGCCGAACAAATGAGTTGTCGGGAAAACGAGCCTGTCAGACAAATGTACCTAACGGGCAAACGATTGTATGGAAAACGTACCAGACACTTTCATACTTCATTGTTTCGAGAAAAAAAATATTGATTTTTGATTATTTTCCCATTAAGAACTTTTTTTTTCGAGCAGGGTAATAAGTATGAAATGATATTATATTCAGCAGGTCCTGATCTAGAAATGAGAGAGCCCTAAGCACAGAACTGTCAGGGGCCTCCTGATAGTTATTTTAAATAAAGTTTACCTAGTGTTTAATTTTGAAGTGTTTTTTTAATTATTTATAAGTAAATTACGATATGTTAGTAAATTTGAGCTTATATTGATTTCAGTCTTTGCTAACTCATAATTCTAATAGACAATTCTTAAGGAAAAATACAAGGAAATTATTTGCAACATTAAGGGGGACCCCAGAAATGAGGGAGTCCTATGCCTAGGCCTTTCAGGTCTTATAAGAAATCAAGCACTGATATTCAGTAATATCTACTAAAGTTTAAACATACGGTTTTCAAACTTAAAATGCAAAATTCTTTGCTTTGAAAATATATTTCGAACGTTGTATTACAAAACTCACGATGTGTTACAAAAATGTTGAAGATTTATAGATTCCATCCTGAATAGTTTTTTGGTCATTATTAATTAAATACAGCTCTGGCTCATAAACAAACTCCGCATCTCTCTGACTCTTAAACAAATTCCGCATAACTTTTTTTTCTAAATATACTATTTGGATTTCTATGCATTTTCGTCTATCTGCTTTTAAAAAAATATATCAGAAAATCACGCTTCAATTATTTAATTCCAAAGTTATAGATTTTCAAATACAGGTTGGAAATCAGCTGTTGTTTTAAACTTAATAAATGCCGTGTATGTACTTGAATTTAATTAACACATTGCTGACCGGCAACTTTTCCGTGAAACGGATTTGGAAGTAAAACAATATAAACTTTAAAAAATTTTATTTCTTATTCAACTCTTAATATTTCTTTTTCGTATGATAAAAAGTATAACAATCACCTACGTGTAATGGTGCATCACAAGTTTTGCAAATATATCGGGTTTTGTAAAGTTATAATAAATTGGTAGAGAATTAAATAGCAAAACTTGAAAAGTAAGGGAAAATACTCCCACTTTTTAAAATAGTCACCACGAGATCACTGCTAATATGATTGCTATGACTCGTGACCGGTCACCAACGCTTGGCGACGAAAACACGAGTTAACTCGTGACCGGTCAGCAATGTGTTAATACGGCGCATAGATTCAAATTATTTAAGCGCAACTAACTTCTGTATAAAATATCTTTAAAGCAAAATTTTTAGAAACCAGTTTTAAATCTATCCCCCCCCCCTCAATTTGAAAAATTAGAATTTCCACCCACCGCCGTGTAAACGATTTACTTACGTGTTCGATTATAATGCCCTTTTTCATGCTTGATTATAATGCCATTTTTTAGAGTTATTATCAATGCCTTGATTATAACTCTTTTGATATCAAATGGATCTCTTTTTATTGACTGATTACTGCGTTCTAAACACTCTTAATTCAAATTTTCATTAAATAAATCTTAGGGGTTGTTCAACTGCTGTAGCCTATTTCTGGAAACAAATTCGCTTTCAAAAAATATGCTAAATATACCTATCATTTATGTTTATAAAGAAACAAATCTGATACAATTATCAGGAGGGCGTCCTTTGAAATATATAGCATTTAGAAAAGTCTATATCAAAGAGGATTCATACAACTATTAAATCCAATGATACCTCAATTAGAGATTCAATTGAATTTCAATAAAGCAGCTTTGCAAAATAATGAATGCTCTATAAACAACAACAATCAATTAATATTGCTACTTTTTTTTCATTAAAGCAATCTCAAGAAAACTAGTGTTTGTAAAAAATGCAATACCATGAAGGAACGACACGAATGAGCTAAAGTTTTCAACAAAGTATAGGGTGTGATGCATATGATCAATCACAATAAATGTGTGGGCTTAGTAGCAAACTTTTATAAGAATATGCAAAAATAGTTCGATATTTTTGTGACAGATGGCTCTGAAAGTAATGTTATAAGTGTTCTTAGGTAGGTACTTAAATTACGTCACAGTAGAAGTACACGGTTGACTATTTAATTTTATTTTATAACCGCCGTTGAACAGCCGACCTAATTTCAGGTTTGCGATTACCAATGTTCACCTCCATATCCATGTAATTTTGAACAAACTCCAGAAGACAAGGAAACTCCTGGATCAAGTATTGGGAGAAATTTGCCTTCGTGGAGGACTTTTTGATGGAACTAACCCACAATTACGATACATGGAGAGGAAAACTGTGAAAATCTCCCACGGTTAGCCTGACAGCAAGCAGACTCTAACCCATGATCCGTCTACCATTGAGGATATTTTTACGTAAGCACTGGGATTGGTGTGAGCCGGATTCGAACCCAGTTCACCTCATTGGAAGGCAACGCTCAAACATCCCTGGGGATGATCCGATGACATGCCGTCACAATTTTGATCCTCTGCAGAGGGCATGGCGATGGCTCTCCCGTTTTGGTAGCCCAGACAAGTCGCACGCAAAGTCGAGCACATTACAATAGAGCAGTTTTTGTGCCGTGATGGCTCAGGGGATAGAACTTTCGCCTTCTATTAAGATGAACCGGGTTCGAATTCCAGTGATGGCTGGTCGATACAAATTCGCATCCGGCTTGCACCGACCACAGTGTTGACGTAAAATATTCTCAGCGGTATAGACAGATCATGGGTTAGAGTCCCCTTCCCGTCAGGCTAACTGTGGGAGGTTTTTCCCTTCATGTAACGCAAATGCGGGTTAGTTTCATCAAAAAGACCTTCGCGAAAGCAAATTTCTCCCAACACTTGATCCAGGAGTTCTTGTCTTCTGAATTTGGCTCAAAATTACAAGACTGCGGAGTTAAACATTGGTAGTCGTGAACCCAAAAGTGGGTCAGCTTTTCAACGACCTTTATAAAAAATAGAACTATCTAACGAGGACCAATACAGCTCACCCTCGATCCCAACGCAGGCAGCTCAAAATGGTCAATCACCTGCTTACTGACCGCAGCCAGTAATGCTTAATTTCGATTTTCTTCTGGGAACCGTATCTCTACTATCAGTCCACTGCGGGACCACGGCAAATGCAACAAAGGGCAAAATGAATTGTAAAATAGCGGCTAAGTAGCAAGTTACACGCCAAAAATAATTGTACTGCTCAGTGAGCCTTACTGTACAGGTGTAATACTGTTAGTTACGTAAGTCCATCCACCAGGGCAAGGTCATATCGCATCGGATGGAAAAAATCTGCTTTTAATTGTTCCGAGTCCGAAAACCGCATTAAAAGCATCAATCAAATCAGTTTTTAATTGTCCCGAGACCAAACAGAGCTCAAAATATGTTCAGTATGCTGCCCACCGTTTTCTGCAACAAGTTGAAATCAAGAAACAGCATTATCCAGAAATAATTTATGTGTGTCCGGGATCAAGTACAGAATGTACCGCGTTATGCGTGCCTTCAATTCAGCTAAGTTTGCAATCGGAGTGCTGAGCACAACATCTTTCAGACAGCCTCACATCCAGAAGTCACTCGAATTAAGAACAGGTTACAGGGACGGTCAGGTAGTAGAGAAAAGAACGAGTGAATTCTATCATTTCCGAAATGCTGCTTCAGCAGTTCAGATATGTAACGTGCGGAAGAATCCCATCCTGCATAAAAATCATCCCACTCTCACATTCTTGCTGTTTAAGAGCTAAAATGACGGGGTTAAACAAAAGACACTATTAACACTTACCACTAACAGGACCGACAGCACCAGTCTCCTCGAAAAATATACCCTATGATAAATGCTATAATTCTGAACCACACAGTGACAATATACGACTAGATTTTCTGTTGCCCGTATTCGGCAATTCTGTATATTAACATATCCTTTCATTTGAAAATGGACTTCATCTGTCCTCCCAATGATCCACGGCTATTCATTGTAAAATCCCATGCGAGCAAGTAATTCTAAAGCAAAAGTCTCTCTTGCTGGCAGACAGCAGAAAACAACTCCTGCACGCACATAAATAATACTGTATAGTTAGTAATGCAGGATATTTTGTAGAATTTTATACACCGTGCTCAAAGGCATGTCCAATGTTCGGGCAATTCCCCATGGGTTCCACGCCCTCGCTCGTCTCCTACTGTACGGCTACTTCTTCAACTGGAAAATCGAATCAATTCTTTTCCTCCACCTACCAGATTGCACATCAAAATAACCTGTTTCTTTTTTTTTTTAATTTCTGAATCATTTTCTCGAGACTCAAGGCATTCAAGGGTCCAATGCTTTTTCTCATACCCTTGAGTGTTCGAAACTTCTGCAGAGCTACTGGTGCGCAGTCATCATTATTTAAAAAAAAAGCTTTAAAATCAAAACGCGACCCTTCATTGAGATAGACACGAAATGATGAAAAGCTGGGATGCTGGAAATTGTTGTCAACTCGGTATTAGGAGCGAAGCGCCACTAGCTTATTCATCTATACTTATTGGTCATATATTGGTTAAGCATAAGATATGATAAAGTAATATATGGAAAAGAAAAATAGTGAAGAATATCTCCATTGTCAAGAGTGAACATAGTTTACAATTTGCACATAATTATAAGCATTGAATACAGGTAAAAGGCAATTTGGGATTTTAAAATTGCATTGTTAAGATTAAGTATTAAAGTAATAATATATAGGTACAACTAATAAAAAATATTTAAACGAATTGACATGGTGAATAACAAATTAAAAATTTACAGGAAAATGGTATATACAAGATAAAGTAAAAATAAATTGAAGTGTACCTCGGTTAGTACTCGGTTAGTGGCCGTCTCGGTAACACCGTTCGTGCCGGGTTGATCACTATTCTGAATTTAAACAAACCTGTGGCTCGCCTGGATCGGACCCTGTTGGAAGGTTGCTCCTTCACCAGGTTTGCCACAGTTCAGGTGTTTAAGCTGTGTGTGTGTTTGTGATAAAAAAAACAAGTAATAAATAAAGATCCATATCTATAAAACTTAGATATGAGATAGTCTGAAGTCAAAAAAGCCGTTAGTTGGTTGTAACTAGCGCTGTCTTTGATAATCTCAATATTAAATAAGGGATTAAAGTTTGAGGCAGTGCAGTCTTTGGCTTCGCTATAAAATTTGGTGCTGAGCTTTGCCATGAAATAATTAATATCTTCAATTTTGATCTTCAATATCTTGCTTTAGAGAATTATTACTGATAGCCCGTGCGAATTAATTTATCTTCAAAATTTGATAGTTTTCTCTTAAGATAATTACTTGGTGTTGTGTGCACGGGGCAGGCATATATTAAGATAGGTCTAATCGCCTGTAGCCAGATTGTCCTCTTATTGGCAAGATCTAATTTTGAGTCTTTGTTAACGACAGCATAGAGGGCAAAGAAAGCGCATCTAGTTCTTTTAATGATATCATCAATATGCTTACTCCAGTTTAGATTATAGGATATAGTAATGCCTAAGTATTTAACTTGTTTAATTGGTGGGATATTAACATTAAAAACACGGATATTAGAAATTTTATGATTTTTGATTTTACTATTAATTATCATGAGCTGACTTTTATCTGGGTGTAACTTAATTCGCCATTTGCAGCAACAGTTTCCTACAATATTTCATTTATTCTGTAAAAGCTCTATTCCTCGGTTAGTATTCATCGATTTTGTAATGATTGCAGTGTCATCCGCGTAGAGTGCCTCAAGTTCATTATTATCTTTGTTGGTAATTGGGAAGTCTGCCGTGTTCAGTACATATAGAATCGGGCTTCTGATAATTTTGTAGTCAGAAAAGGATTTGTTTAATTTAATTCTGAAGTATCTATCGTTAAGGTAAGAATTAACGAGAATTAAAATATTATTGGAGAAATTCATATCATGAAGTTTGACAATTAGACCCTTATGCCATGTATGGCATAATATGGCTACTCGATCGAACGCTTTCGCGACGTCGAGTAGGATGAGGGCCAT
This sequence comes from Parasteatoda tepidariorum, assembly GCF_043381705.1. Taxonomy (NCBI): domain Eukaryota; kingdom Metazoa; phylum Arthropoda; class Arachnida; order Araneae; family Theridiidae; genus Parasteatoda; species Parasteatoda tepidariorum. The sequence continues at coordinate 59,570,386 of NC_092215.1, read as the reverse complement.
TGTCTAATTTTTGTATTTTCCATTGCTAATAAATTCCATTAGATTTATAACCTGCTTCGTGGTTGATAGATTAGCACGAAAACCGTACTGTTGATCTGGAAGATTATGTAGGTAGGTATTTAGTCGGTTTTTAATAATGTTTTCAAAGACCTTAGAAATGGATGATAATAGACTAATAGGCCTGTGATTGTTTGGGCTTGAAGCATCTTTCCCGGGTTTTGGAAATAGTATAATATCTGATTTTTTCCAGATATTTGAAAAATAGCAGTTTTTGAGACGGGCTAACGTTAATATTGGGATAATGCTGGGTGAGGCGTTTTTAATCATTTCATTGGTAATATCATCATGACCAGGGGCTTAAGTTTTTGGATAATATCAATAATTTCATCATCATTAATAGGTTAGATATCGTTGTTAGCTGAATTGTTTGACATGATATTAAGGTAGGTGCTATCGACATAATTATTGTTAATACTGCAGGAAGGTTCCTCATTCATTGAGAATTGGTTATACATGGTCTTTGCAAATACGATAGCCTTATCGTTGTCTGTGTAGACTAAATTCCCACTGTCCTTCAGAGGGAGATATGAAGGCGGAATTTTCTTTAGTGCCTTAGCCATCCTCCACAAAGAGTTATCCTCTTTATTCAAGGTAGCAGCTTTTTCATTCCAAAGAGTATTTCTGTAATTCTGACAATCAATTTTAATTATTCTGTTCAATCTATTAATATCTAATTTATATGCAGGATTGGATGTACGTTTGCACATCTTGATTAATTTGTTCTTACGTCTGATTTTATTTTTGATTAAGCTTGGGAATTTGAAATTGCTAAGATTCTTTGGTCTCTCAGTAGTTGCATCTTTAATCGCAAGCTTTAGAATATTATTAAGATCATGTATGGAATTATCAATATCATCATTAGAGTTGATAGGAGGCAGTTGCTGGAGTTTTATGGTTAGGATATTATGGTATAATAACTAGTCTGTGCTCTTCTTATTAATAATCTCTTCTTTACAGTATATAATTGGTATTGATCAGCATTGGGAGGCGGTCACTGCTTAAATTATTTATTACACAGAGTGTAAATGCTTGTGGATGTTTGTGAGCATTATGTCCAGTATATTCAGTCTATAGTTGTGATGGTACGGGAAATGAGTCGGTTCAGTGCGTGCATATAAAGTAAAGCCAAGATTTTTCACAATACTGTGCAGTTTCAGTCCTTGTTTGTTATCCGAGTTGCATCCCCAGATCTTATTTTTAGCTTTGATATCTCTAAGTACAGTAGTATCCATGTTTTGATCGAAGTAAGTCAGAAAGTGGTCTTCTTTTAGATCTTTATTCGGTGGATTATAAATTGTAGTGATCTTGATATTGTGATCTTTTAATTGAATGATAATTGAGGTCTCGTCAATATTGTCCGTCGTTTTAACACAATAAAGACATGATTTGATAGTTCTAGATACATATGAAGCGTTCGACCGCCTTTGAGAGAAGTTCGGTCGCATCTATAGGAATTGTACAGAGGGATGTTTAACCTTTGATTTGGTTTTGCATGGGTCTCTGTAACTGCTAGAACATCAGGAGAATAATCAGGAACAATGTCTAATAACTCAGCCATTTTAGTAGTTAGATTGTTCGCATTCGAAAGTATTATGCTTAGAGGTACAAAATTATTATTCTTTGTTATGATTGATGCCTTAGTTTCCTTTGTTCTTCGCTGTATTAAGAGATTTTGAAATTTGTTGTTCACTAACCTTAGCTATTAGATTTTGAAGGTTGTTTGACGCTTCAATAGCTTTTAATAGAAGACTTTCCATGCTAAGATCTTCATTAGTTTTGTTATTTATAACCACGCTAGCGTAGCTTTTTGAGTTTTCATTTATTCATTTGATCAGGTTCCTTTTAAAGTCGAATGACTTTCCTTTGTAGTTTTGATTTTGATCTTATCGACAACTTTTAAATATTTTTCGCTGCCAGAGAAGCCAGCCGGGGGGGGGGGTTCCATTGCAGTTGCAGTATTTAGGTTCTTTGTGCTCGTTTTTGCAATCTCTCGTTAGATGGCTGCCATGACCTTCGCGGAAGCGAATCTTCAGGATCATGAGGAAAAGCCGTGCATCCCCCGTTTTTATAACAGTCGTGCGCATAACGCTTTTAGCGCCATCTGTTGCTAAAATTTGGAACTCTTTTTTTCTCTTTCATGTTATATTTTCCTTCTGTAATATTCTGCTAAAATTTAACCTCATTTTGATCAGTTGTTCCTTTTTTTTACAGTATTTTGAAACTTAAAAATATAATTATAGATAGATAGAGCAACAAGATTGAAATTTGAGAAATAAAAGAACACATACAATTCCACGTCATAACTGTGCCAAGCTACCAATGTTATAACTGGAAAAATAATTGAAAGAAGTGTAAATCAAAATTAATTAAATTTACAGTTTATTCTTATTTACTTTTTTACATTCAAGAACAATTATATACACCGAAGAGCCATTACATTATGACCACCCTCCATCTATAACAATGGGCTCGCCCAGGTTTTCATGGTTTCTCGCCAAGAAACAATCTTTTCATGGGACACATTAGGAACCATAATCCTCATAGAACAATCCCTGACGTCTGTAAGCTACTTGAGCATAGTTGCAGACCAGATTCACACACTCATGGCAACAGTTTTTCCTGCGGGGGATGGTGTTTAAATCGTCATGGATTGGTTTGAGGAACATTCCAGTAACTTTCAAGTCATGTCTCGGCCCCCAATTGGACATTCTTTCTTTTTCCTATTTTTCCTTTTCTTTTTGTTACCCTTTACATTATTTTTTTCAATGTTTACTTTTACTGAAACATCTTTAACTTTTATTTTTTCACAATTTGTAACCTTAACATTTTGAGAACTTTGCTGTCTAATGTGTAAAGATAAGTTGTCACTGTTAGAATTAGCAGAGGTGATCAGTCTCCTACCAAATTGAGTAACAACTGGCCCGACACAATCAATAAACAAACAAAAATCTTTGCAAGTCTGCAATCCTAATAAAGCATATGGTAAATCAGTATCAATTATAAAAAGTTTAGCTGAGTTAACAATTTCGCCTATCTTAAGGGGAAACTCACAAATTTTGTTAAGTGTTAATTGTCCTTTCGTTTGAGTAACATTTAATTCCTCACATTTTTTAATAGGAATATTTAATTTTGACACCAAATCTTTTGGTATTATATTTAATGTTGACCCGGTATTAACATTCAATATCTCTTTGTTTACATTCTCATTTTTATTTTGCTTTGGACGTCCCTTTAGGTATTTATTTTCAACAGTATATCCGAATATTATTAATTGCTATTATTTATTTGTCATATTTTGGACGTTTACTTCAGCCACATTATTAGGGTTGTTTACACGGGTTATTCTCACAAATAATAGGAAATACAGCAGATTTCTTAATATTTTTCTTCATCATTTTTCGTAAAGTTCTAACTAACAAATCATATGCATTTCTGCTAAATGTATTTAATATTTCATTCTTATTTTTTGATAAACATAACTTCAAAATCCCCTCCGTGGACGTCCCTACGTCTGTGACACAAAATAATTTTTAATGGCTGTTAAACAATTTAAATGTTATTTTAATGATTTTTGTTTTTTTACTTAGTTAAATGTTTATAGTAACTTTTCATTTAATATTTTTTTTTAAAAAAATTTATTTTTATAATTAAATGACTAGTAAACTTTGTCCGTCAAAAATGAAATCTCCCTCCATGGACAATTAATATAGTTCGGTAAATATGCAATAAAGGGCAGCATATGTGAAATCTTTATAAGACAGCTGCTGGGAAAGGTAACCATTCCATTTTCTAACGTTAACTATCAGTTGTTTTTGCTCTCTTTGGTGTCAGTTCTGAATGTTGTGCTCAACTGGGGTTCGGCAAAGTTCTCACCGTATACTCCGTGGATATCATAAAGAAGGTAAGAGAAAATTATTTTATTTTTGATAGATGAATTTTAGATTGCAAAAATAGTATATTTAATAAAAAGAACTGCCCCATTTTTGTAACTTTAAAATTAAAAATCAGCAAAATTCAAGAACCAGTTTTTGTCTCCTCCGTGGACATAACAAGTCCACGGAGGAGAAGACACAGTCAATGGAAGAGACAATGTGTTAGATAACCATAATACAATTTTAATGATTAAAAAACAATTTTCTTTTAATTGATATTTTCTAAAATGGAGCAAATGTGTTAATTTGTTTATATTTTTAAAGAAAATCAACTAAGTTTAACTTTTTCTTATTGGAGCAGTAAATATTGGCAATTTCATAATTTCTCTGATGTTTAACATTTTTTTTCTCTTCAAATTTTAGGAAAAAAATGGCAAAACCAAAATGTAAAAAAAGAAAGCAATCAAATGTTCAACTGCAAAAGAGAAAGGAACAGAAAAAACTTAGTATGAGACAAGCTAGACAGAAATTAAAAGAAAACCCTATATTGTTTGAAGAAAGTGAAAAAAAAAAAAATAAAATTTGCATCAGAAAAAGATTTAACAGAAAAATCGTGATTAAATGTACTTAAATTTCTAGAAATTGATAGAGCAAGCCGTTTGTGCCCAGGGAAAAAAGAAACAATAACAAGAAGAAAAGAGAAAAAACAAAAACGTTATTTGGATGACAGTATGTTTAACTTGCATAAAATGGTCACAAAAGAGTACCCTCAACACTCAACTTTCATATGGAGTCTGAATTTTTATTTCAATAGTCTTTACATTTTAATTTATTAATATTCAGTAAGAGTTACTTAAAAAATTGTACACCTAGGTTAAAAATGGATGTTTCCTTTCATAGCAGCATGATTAATCGGAAGTAGCTCTATCTCTAATAATGAAATATAATATTATGTTAAACTCATATCAGTTGTACCCAATAATTAATGAATTAGTCTTTATTGACATTTTGTATTTTATAACATAAAATGTCTCCTCCGTTGACTATTACATCTCTTCTGTGGACAAGGCAGAATTTAAAATATTTTAAATCTTGTAAAAAATAAAATAGAAAACTTGACCATCATTATAAGGACCTATAACAAAAATAAACGAAGGAATTCATGTAATTTTTATCACTTTTTTAATTACTTTAATTTAGGAAATTTTTTTAGTCTACTTATACCTTTTCAGTGAGAATGACCCAACCACGAGGAGCCCATGTGAAATTGATACAAAAATCCTTTCTTCGAGCAATATTTACATTGATTTATTGGGCTCTCCTGTATTGTATGATGTATTTTGGGTTTTGTCACATTCGGGGCTACATTTTTATTTTTAGGACAGGCCGGGCTTTATGTCCTGGTGCATTACACTTTCAGTGCGCGTGGTTAGGCCACATGCACTGAGATAATTTAAAGTAAAATAATTTATGTTTTGCTAAAAAAGAAAAGAAAAACATTGTTAAATTTAAATACCAGCCATAAAAATAACAATTAACAACATTTATAAAAAATAAGAAGATTATATAAACGCTACATAAAAAGCCTGGCCGAAAATGCCAGGAGAAGAAAGCACTGCACATGCACTACGCTGGAGGAAAACAGTCACTGTACTGCAGGGAGAGAAAAAAATGTTCTGCTTGGGTTGTCATAACTAATAGAGGAACACGCCAAATGGGAGAGCGGGTTCCCAGAAAATGCTCGTTAATCGCTACACTGGCGCAGGTCGATGCACACTTAAAGCACTTAGTGTCATATTTTGGGTTTTCTATTTTCTTCATATATGGTCCCTTATTATTTGGAAATTTATTTTTATCTAAGTCTCCAGCTAAAACATACAGAGATCTCCTACCACAGTATAAAGCTACATCTAAAACAAGTTTTTAAAAGAACTCTTGCTTCCAAATTACAAGGAAGAATAAAAGCCAAGCGGTGGAAAGATGACCTCCTAAATATCCCTAATGGTCCACGCCGTGAAGTCAAAGAATATATAAGTGAGAACTTATATATTCTTTGGTGAAGTTGTGGCACAGTTTCGACTCCTAACGGGCCACGACTGTCTGGCTGAACACCTGCACCGCATCGGTATTCTAAATTCACCTGACTGTCCGCTCTGCAACTTGTCAGAGCCCATGAATAGGACCCACCTCCGCCACTGTGCTGATTTGCATTCCGGCTCTGAATCGTCGCTTTATTGGCAAGCCAGAGAACTTTGGGGCAATGACTTCGGTCATTCTGTTTAGTTTATTTATTCACCTGTTTTGTCTTTGCATTTGTTTTCTGTGTTATTNTTTTTTTTTTTTTTTTTTTTTTTTTTTTTTTTTTTTTTTTTTTTTTTTTTTAAATCTAAGTCACTTTTAATTTTAATTCAAAAGTTGTTTGAATTCAAAAGTTGTTTAGATTCAAAAGTTGTTTAAATTCAAAAAGATTATTAACTCCATAAAGAATTGATTTATTATTTGTTTGGTCTGGTATTCCTTGAATTATGTAAGTGATTAGAGCTAAGTCATCAATATCACTTTGAGTAGCAATTTCTTTCATTTTAAGGAAATACTCATGAAGCAGGGCCGGCTTATGCATGTCGCGGCCCCTAGGCAATGCTTGTTTCGGGCCCCCCCCCCTACCGTCTTCTAACTTCCTAATATATTTTTTCGCTAACACAACACTTTATTCATAATTACGCTGTTTTTACTACATAGGTATATTATCATATTATTCAATAAAAATATTGAATCAAACGAAAAGAATATAAGTAATTAATATATGCATTTAAAAAAATCATACAATAAGCTTAAATATTAACTCTTCTAACTTTTTTTGTTACAAAATCGTTCAAGACGTAACCTTTTCCAATACATCATTTTCAAT
>NC_092215.1:59557083-59563046 GCF_043381705.1 Parasteatoda tepidariorum | reverse complement strand
AAAATAATAAATTTATTATCAATGTTTCACAAAAAAAATTATGTACTGCGAACATTTAGTTAGACTTTGTGGTGCCCCCTTATCCTCTGGTGCCCTAAGCACGTGCTTAGTGTGCTTAATGGCTAATCCGGCCTTGGATCCCATCTTGTATCATTATTGGCCTGTATTTCTGGGAGAGTTTTCATGTCATGAAAAACAATGATCATTTAATGATCTTACTACTCTACCATGTTTTTCAAATATTCGGAAATCATCAATTCTTTTTAACTTTTGATGTCACTTTAAATATTGTCATTCTTTTTCTGTATGTTTATCTCATTTAGTGTGACGTCATATCTGTTTTTCTTTTCTTGCCTTTCTTCTTACTGATAAAGGTGTCACCAAAACGTGTTTTTTCTTTTTAATAAATTTCATTATTTGTGATTTCAAATCGTTTTTTATTCAATTTTAATTATATCACAAAGGATTACTCGCGTTGCTTTATTAATAAACTAATTATTTTGAATTCAATTTTTCACGCTGTTGAGAAATTTAATCATTTTTTTTTATTTACTTTACGTTCTAAAAATCTTTCTTCAAAGGAAACATCGCCTTCATCAAATAGTTCCTTTTGAAGTATCCTTCAACTATTATATCATCCCCTTTTTAAATGTTGAAATAGATTCGGAACTAATGCCGCTATTGAAGGAAATTTCTTCATTTCCTGTGGAAATTCTATACAGACTACTTTTCTTTCTTTTCTTTTTTTTTAATTTAACAAGCTTTAATTCAAATAACACTTTTGTCAAAGAAGGGGATTGAATTCATTTTAAAAGAAAGGCTCAATTACTTAATAAAGTGTGATATTACGTTAAAAAATTCGCAAATCGAAACCGTGAAAAAAAAGTTTTTTCTTCTTAAAAGCATTAAATTTTAATATCTTTGAATGCAAGAAAATATTTTTTAAATTGAAGTATGTCAGAGCTGTTAATAAACTTCTTTATATGGTGGTAAAAGAAATATTTTTATTATACAATTAATTTAGTAAATATTAATTAATTGCGTTATGAAATTTTAGTCTTACATTTGAAAAAAAAAAAATTTCATTATTAAAGTCCTTAAGAAAATTTTTTTTTCTTAAATTACATTTTACATTACTTACTTTTATATTACATTACATAACTTACATTTTAAATTACATTTTAATTTTTTCTTAACTTACATTTTCTTCATTTTAAATCTTTGAATTGAAGAAAAAAATTTTTAAACTGAAATATGTCAGAGCTGCTAATAAACTTCTTTATAGGAAATATTTTTATTCTAAATATTTTTATTAATTTAGTTAACATTAATTAATTTAACTGCGTTATGAAATTTTAGTCTCACATTTGAAAAAAAAATTTTTTTTACATTATGTTTATAAATGGAGAAAAAGGAAGATTTCTTATTCGGTTTCGAATGTTTAACTTTATTAAACTATAAAAATGATAACATATTTGATTAATTTTTATAATTTTAAATCTTTTAATTGTTTCTATACAAGTTATACATGTTTAATTTATAATGCATTAAAAAGCATTGTTTCGACAGTTATTTGAAGCTTTAAACAAATGTGTATTGACTTTTAATTTTTTTTTAATGAAACTCTCCAGTTATCGGCAACTTTAATAATATGTTTATACAATTCTTTTAAAATACTCTCATTTTTAGAAACATTCTAAGTACTTATATCATATTTTTAAGTTTAAAATTTCTCAGTGGAATTTTAATGTTATCTTAAAAAGTCAAATAATGTTATTGAAATTATAATAAAAATAAATTTGGAATGTTCCAAAAATATTCTGAAATATTATTAACAAATTAGTTTGAAAACTTTTAAAGTTCAGCTTTGTAGCCTCGCTGAACACAATCTAGAAGACAGTGGAACTTCCATATCAAGTTTTGGAGTAATTAAAAAATACTTTTTTTAACTGAGCAGAAGCTGCGTAGGACCTTTAGTTTAAGATAATTAATTACACAGAGAAAACAAAAAATCCGAAGGCACCAATTTTTGCGGATCTAATCGTCTGAGCTGAAACAGATATATATTTCATTGCATTTGTCTTTTTATAATTTTTAATTAATTTGTTTTTGTTCAAAAATAATTTATTCTTTTGTTAAAAACCGCTTTAAAATGTTCATAATTTTTATGTCCGTTTGTTTTTTTTCTTTATGAAAATATATAAATTGTAAGGTAGGTTTTCCTTTACAAAAACTTTCGAATTTTTTTCTCAGTTTTCTGGGAATGTCATTTTTAAACTTTTTTGTTTTTTCCAGACTTAATACCTGCTTTAATATAACTTAACTATTTCTAATTTAATTTCGTACTCATCCAAAAACTGAAAGGGATATAATAAACAAGAACTTTCTCTTTTTAGCTTATTATTTATCTTACACTCTAATTTTTAATAACATTAAAAGAAATTTAATTAGTAACAAAATTAAGGATTCATAAAAATGCTAAGGAAAAAAAAAGCTGTGATGTTACTTTTGGTTCTTTTTAATTCTAATTAAAAACCGCTTGCAGAATCCAGAAATAAAATTCTTGAAGTGCGAATTTTAATTGCCAGTTTAAATCTATTTTTGCATTTCTTTCATACGAAAGGAAAGGGGACAAAATTGTAACATATAAGTACTTGAATTAAAAGCTAATGAAACTTTACATAATTGGTAGCGAAAGTAGATATTTTTTTCATTTTGTTCTCCTTTACTTTTGAAAATGCATCTTCTCATTAATTCTTGCAGATTTATTCAAATAATGAGGATTGTTATAAACGAGTCGTTATGAAAACCGTTCGTTTATTACATGTGACTTTTATGGAATCAGATGGAAATGTTGATTAAATTCGACTGGAGATGTTAATATAGGCTTATATTCGTAATTGTTTTAGCTAAAGTAATGTTAGAATATTGTCAATTATACTGAAATGTTCAGTTAAACCGACAAGTGTAAGTTATTTACCAATTCCTGTCATGATAATTCTGTACATTGTAAGTTGGTGTTGGCAACAGTACCATTATTGATTGATTGTTGTCTTTGATATAAGTTGTTGTTGCAATGGCTGTGTAGCTAAAGAGTTGTTATGCTTAAAAGATGAACTATATTAATCCAGAAATAATCTCATTGTAAATACTATAAATAAAATGAATATGAAAGAACTATTTGTGTTCCATTAGAATTGTATTAACAACATTTGACAATTCCTTCTATTACTTCACACTCTTCCTATATCTTGTTCAAATTTTCAATCGTTAATAAAATACTTTTTAATTCATCCACTTCATCAAGTTCAAATATATATTTTTTTTGAACTTGTAATGGATGATACTTGATGTCAATGCAATTTTTTTTTAAATATTAATTCATTCATTAAATAGGGATGAGCGAAAAACGAAATGGAATTTTCGGATGGGTTAAGCGTTAGTCATCGTTTTAAGTTATACTCTAAGCGATTCAGTTTTTCACTTATTTTAAAGATTTTTTATTTCCAATGAGCTGCACAATCGGTCTTGCCGATGAGCAGACCTAGTGCGTTCTCCAGAGGTGGTATCCACTCTTTCAGGATCACCACAATGGGTGAGATACCGTTGGTCATGTTGATTTGGAAGTCTAGTTTCTGCCACACTAGATGGCAGCACTTATTTTAAAGATAACATCATGGATAATTTCTAACTTATAGCTCTATTTGAACAAAAAAATAGTTTATTGTGAACATTTAAATATTTAATTACTTTATATTTTCTGTGTCGGATAAATTCAATAAAGAACATGACGTGGTAGCACGTGTGGTCCACGTCACCAGATTTATACTTTTATGGTTGTCTGATACCACGAGCCTTATTTATTTTTTTCAAATTCCTACTATTAGTTCACACTCTCCCTATGGATGGTGTTTTCAGTAGAAATGTAAACAATAACAATCTCGAGCTGTATGCCTGCTCTAGTTCCGGTTAGAAAGTTTGCAGCTACTTACTGCATGTTATTCTACGAGGCGATATTTTCAAACGGATAATTTTGTTTTCAATATACGAAATAAATTAGATAATTTCTGAGCTCAAATCTGCAGTAATTTTATTATGTAATTCTGGTGAGTTTGAAGTGAAAATTTGTTTTAGTTATTTAGAGATATACTAGTGGGCTGCGCCACCTGCTCGCTAACGCTCGCCGACCCCCGAAAATTGCTACACAATCTTACATGATTTGCTTCGCTTGCTACTAACTTAGGTACATTGCAAATGCACAAAATTCTAAGAATTCAAAACAATCATCCAAATCCATTTAACAACTTTTTTTTAAAAAAAATTACATATTTTTAGCAAATACTAAGTCATTAAAATAAATTTGAATTCAAATAAATGACATGTAATTCGTTAAACCTATTAGAAATGTGCTATGGTATAAAATCTTAAAGCGTAACAGCACGACTGAGGCTCATTTTTCAATGAATAACTAACAACAATAATAAAACAAATAAATTCGTGATATAAATCAAAAATCGTCAAATAAATTCGTAATAAATAAATTCGTGAAAAATAGCGCTTTCGGCAAAATACTAAAATAGAGATTTATCGACAAAGACTACTCACTTCTGCCTAGCTTAATAGTTTGAGATTGCCGCAGCTGATAGGGTGAATTTCGGAAGAGATCACATTTGGTAAGAATGCTCTCTGGTTATTTCAGTTTCCGTTTTTAAAAGCGCTACATGTTGAGCTACCTCAGCTAGATTTGGCATGTGACATTTTTAGCAGCAATCATTGGTCGATTTTCTAGCGTTGCCATTCGGAGAGTTGTAATGAGGCTTTTTTTTGTTGCCGTGTAAGAGAAATATATATATAGATTGTTAAAAAAGGTGACGTGGTTGCTAGATTTTGAATAACTCGCTTTTTTGGCAGTCTAGATTTGGCCTCTTTCCATTTGTTTATTATTGTTTGTTCGTGTTGCAAGCTGTGCACCATCTTACGTTAGTGTTAGCATATTGTTCGAGGAGCAAGATGAGGTTAGTAATAAGTATTCAAATACCACGTTTGCAGGAATCTTAAAACGCAATGATCACATTGTGAGCCAAATGGCTTTAAAATACACCGGAAACCAGGGGCGTACGCAAGGGGGGGTTTAGGGGTTTAACCCCCCCCCTTGAGCTCAGACAAAGTGAATTTACAAAATAATACAGACAGAAATAAAAATTTCAGTGGAAATTATGCTGGCTATTATTTTTTAAGACTATATATTTTTATTTGTCTTATGCCTACTTTTTTTCTCACGGTATTTCTCAGAATACTGAAAAAACATTTACTATTATAGGGTTGTACTTTTGAAACCAAATTCACGTGATACTGTTACGGGCGAGCTCCGATCGCTGGTTCCTTTCTGTCCTGCCAGTCGCGATAGTTTTCGTGACTGGCTGGCATTCGCGACGTCTGGAATCCTTGACGTTCTGTCGTCTTTGAGACAATTCGAGTATTTTGTAGATGCGGTAAAAAAAATTATATGAAAGGGGGAACGGAGTACAGTGGAGTTAGTTAGTCAAACTAAGAGTTATCTCTGCCGCTTGTCTGTCTTTCGGAGCTTGTTTCTAAATCTGTTTTGTTTTGGAGACACTGTGTGCTCGTTGAAGTTATTCATTCCAGCTCGAAACTTTGAGATCGTAGCTTAGCGGATATTTCTGTGCCAATATATATGCATATATTTTTGCTGTTCTTGGATCTTTAGGATGTCAAAACGCAAGAATTTAACAATTTTTAATTACTCTGAGAAAAAATCACGACCTGAAATTAGTGAGGTGACAGCATCTAGTACCAATGTAAGTTTTTCTGTTGAACAGAAATGTTATACTTCCGTTGAGGAAAACGTTTCTAGCGTAACAGAATCTGATGAATGTGAAAGCGGCCCTCAAAGTGTTACTTCCCACCCATATGACATTGGACTTTTTTCAGAAGATAATACA
>NC_092215.1:59535646-59555615 GCF_043381705.1 Parasteatoda tepidariorum | reverse complement strand
TACGTTCTGAGATTTAACTTAATCCTCCAATTTATTTTTCTATTGCGATGAAAGAGCAGATATCCAACACTGGATAGGTACACTGATAAAACTTGAATAGTTAGCTAGTGGAGTTAGTTAGTCGGACTAAGAGTTATCTCTGCCGCTTGTCTTTCGGAGCTTGTCGCTAAATCTGTTTTGTCTTAACAAAAAGTTCATTCAATCGCCGAACCCGTCGTCGCCACTATTTTGACCAGGGAAGAAATCAGTAACAATACCATTGGTGATACTGTGCTCGTTGAAGTTATTCCTACCCGCTCGAAACTTTGAGATAGTAACATAGCGGATATTTCTGCGCCAATATATATATATACATATTTTCTGTTCTTGGATCTTTAGGATGTCAAAACGCAAGAATTTAACAATTTTTAATTACTTTGAGAAAAATCACGACCTGAAATTAGTGAAGTGACAGCATATAGTACCAATGTAAGTTTTTCTGTTGTACGGAAATGTGATACTTCCGTTGAAGAAAACGTTTCTAGCATCTAGCATAACAAAATCTGATGAATGTGGAAGTGGCCCTCAAAGTGTTACTTCCCACCCATATGTCTTTTTTTCAGAAGATATTACATTATGTTATTAAATTTAAAAAATCAAATCAAAATTCAACTAAACAATGTTGTCTAAATAAAAAGTCAAAATTGTCTAGCTGTCTTAATTAGGGAAATAATAGTGCTTTATTACATACTCGAATTTCTTTTAGTAATTTTTGAAAATTATGAAAAAATTCCCTTGAAAAAATTCTGCGTACGCCACTGCCGGAAACAGTAACCCGGAAGTATAAGCGGCATACAGCTTGCAGCTCTCCCTAGTGTCGAAAACAACATCCATATATATTTATTTATCTTGTTCAAATTCTCAATCGTTAATAAAATATTTTTTATTCATCTACTCAAGTTCAAATACATTTTCTTTAAACGTGTAATGCATGACACTTGATATTAATATAGTTTTTTCAAATATTATTTCATTCATTATATTTAATTAATTTTAGTTTTATATGGGACAATTAAATTTAATTATTTAATAAAACACAACTAAAATAAAAAATTTCTCTGTTGTCCTAAATAGGAATTGACTTTAAAAAAAAATATATATTACTTGTTTGAAAGTTAAAAAAGGGAATTATATTGATCGTAATGTTCATACAAACACTGATGCATCAATATTTTATATTATTGCCTATTTTTAGTAAAAATAAGTGCTGTATTAAATATTCATAAAGTTTGATAAACGGATATCGATTCGTTTCTTTTCGTGATAGCTAGTTTCAAACTTGATTTGAGTTTTTGTGGTCACAGTGAAAACGTCATTAAAATGTAGTTATGTTTTTTTTTTATAGGTTATTAATTTTTTTAGTGCTGACTTCATGCAGTAATCAGTATTTAGATATTTTAAATGAATTTGACTTAGTAATTGTTTTTTATGTGAGTGCTATTAAAATGCGTGTTATTTATTCTATATGCATGTGTAAATGACCGAAATTAGTGGTTGTTGACTTCCAGCGGTGAATGTCGACAATCACATAGTTGCTTTGGCAAATGTCCGAAATACAGTCAAACCCCGCTATAGTGAATCTTCAAGGGACCGAAATTTAGGTTCACTATAACCGGGAGTTCACTATTTCCATACCGCAAACAATTTTAACCAATGGTACTGAATTCCACCCTTTTATTACACATTATTTAAATAAATGACCCATAAAATGAAGTACAAATATGACTAAAAAACAATGTGTATTAACAAAAAATGTGTTAAATTTTATTTTTATTACTCTTCGTCTTGCGTACAAAAAACTTAGGGATGACCTTTATTTAGGGATGGGAAATTGAGATAAAAGAAACAAACCAGAAAAAATGCTTACCGCTACATTCCACTCTATAGATTGTTTTAAAAATCGGTATATGTAAAATATGTAGAAATTTCAAAATTACCGGAAAATGAAGAAAAAAAATCAGTCGAAGACAGAAAAAAGTTCATAATATTCAACTTCCTCTCTTTTTTTTTTTTTTGGTTCACTATATCCACAAAAAATAACATTATACGTGTGTGCCAAGGTACGGGAGCGAACATTTCGTTCACTATATCCGAGAGTTCACTATAAACCGTGTTCACTATAGCGGGGTTTTACTGTGTATACTAGGTCTAGTTAAGTACCACTGCCCGGTATACATTTCAACTGTATACCCCACATCAATGCTTTTTTAAGATTCAGCGCCTCAGCCCGGTAAACCCTACACGAGGGGTGGCGAACCTTTATACACCAACGTGCCATTCTCTCTAAAAAATTGCTTAATGAGGTCATAGACGTGCCGTCAAATTTTTTTGACTTCGTGATTATTGGGAAAATAATAATACTAAATACTATCAACTCAAAACTCTTTATTTACATTGAAAAAAGAAAAAAAAAAACATTTTGCAATGTCTCAGTTACACACGTAATTCAACTTAAAATAACATCAGTATGACTTCTGTTGTTGCAGATTAGATGACAAATAACTTATATTAGGTTGTAAGATGTTAGTTTAGGCAAGACTGATGACTTTTTTTTCTAGTTATTTATTGTTAGCTTGTTTTTTACGGTTATTGTTTTTTTTTAGTATTAATTTTTAATTTTATTATCAATAATTGTTTATTATTTTGTTTGTTTTTCATGAATTTTAATTTAATTGTTGCACATGCTTCATAAACATTTGTGTAATAACAATTAATAGTGTAACAACAATTGTGATCGGGTGCAGTGCCCAAAATATTGTGTCGCGTGCCATAAATGGCACGCGTGCCATTGGTTCGCCATCCCTGCAATATGTTTTATTTTAATAAATAAGTCATATTTTTAATTTAATAACAGCTGATAAATTTAACGTTTCTCACTTCTATATTCTATAAGTAACTTAAAAAGTATTATACTGGAATAATTTTTAATCTATTATTCTGAAACTCTCTTAAAAATTTATAAGAGTGGCCATAAAATGAGTGCAATTTTCAACATAATTTTTATATTCACAATTTACTTAAAGAGTGTAATTTAAATTAGTAAAATCAATAATTCTTTAAAAATTTTCAAGCTTTTGTAGTTCTCAGCTCCTTAATGTTGTAGGAAAAAACATTTTTCATTTTTTGAAACCGAAACGTTTTGTTTAATTTAAATCGTTTTAATTTTTTTTTATTTTATTCCTCTCTCCTGAAAATTTTGAGAAAGAATGAATATTATAGAAAAATACAAATTGTTGTTTGATATGTTAATTGGTATGTTTTTTGAATTATTTATTTTTCTGATGATATATATTTTAAATTAAAAAAATAAAAATTCATAAATAATTAAAATGAGAGGCATGAAGTAAGTTTTATTCAAGAGATAAATAGAATTTGATGCAGATATCCATCATTTTATTTAGAAATTAATTTATATCTTTGTTTATTAAACCCAATCAAAGGAAGAAATACTTTTAATTTATAAATCAGAACATAATTTTCTTTTTTTTTTTGATAAACTATGAAGAAGATAAAATGAAAATATTATGAAAAAATCAATATAAAATTTGAATCCTAAAAATATCAATATAAAATTGAAATGCAAAATAAGTCAATTTGTACTTAATGGTTTTGTTTTTTTAAACATCAAAATAATTAAAAATTCTAGTTAGAAATAAACTGTTTATAGCAAGGTTACTAAAATTTGTAGCTCGTTATGAGTTGATAAATTAAATTGTGTTGACAAAATCTTTATACATAACTTTTGCATATAGAATTACGTTTCTTGCTACTTATATTACTGTGCATATTTTTATATCCCTAATCTTGACTGAACGAAAAGAATAATACTACATGATTGATCCACTTATTTTCATTATTTAAAAACAAAACTTGTTTTAATTTTATTGATTTTATGAGATATCAAGTTAAAGATATATATGCAAGATGTTAAACTAAGTTGAGAAGTTTAGTGAATTCTTTGAATAATAAATTCATCGAACTTTTTTGATCTTATTTCAGATTTTTCTCAAGAGTGTGGATATGTCAACATTCCAAAAAGAATAAAACAAATTTAGAAGCTAAAAAGTATGTTGGGTGTAAAAGAAATGCTGCATGCAATGCAAAACTTCATATCATAGTAAAAAATGTCACAAAAAATATCGTAAAAAAGGATATTTTCCTTCGTCAAAAACCTGCTTTAAGAGGAGAAATAAAGATTGGCATTTGTCATTCCCACAGTACAACATCTGCTGAAGCTTTAAGAATGTTAAGGGTTAATGATGAGGTAAATATTTTTTTATACCTTTCTTGCAGTTTGTAACTCTAAAAACTAAATTATTGTATTTTTCCCCCAGGTTAAGGATTTGTTTCATGAATATTTTTCAAGTGGTATGACTGTAGCTGAAGCTCTGAAATTTCATGAAAATCGATACTTGGTAGAAGAGGATTTTAAAAGCCTGGCAAATGCAGCAATAAACCCTACCTGTGAGCAAATTAGATATTTGCATGACTGCTGGAGATATGATCATCTAGGTTCTGTAGTAAATCCTTTTGAAAAACTTAAAGAAAAAATCCCTTTCTACGAAGCTAATGGTGAATATGTTTATAATGAGCTTTTTTTAATGTCTTTTTTAAAATATTTTATTCCTTAATACTTCAATCTTTTTTGTGCTTATAAATTTAGATTTTGTTTTTAAACTTTTTTATTTTTTCAAGCAATTCTTAATAATTATTTATGCTCCATATGAAACAATGCTAGTAATTTAATATTTAATCACCATAATAATATTCTTTTTCTCTCCCATTAGTTTCTTATCAAGAAAATATAAGTGACAGAGAGAAAAAAGAAAACACATATTAAGTAGTTTGCTTATGATTATATTGTAAGAAACATTTCTTAAAAACAAAAGATTCTAATCTGGAAAATATTGCAAATAAATGATTATTGAGAACTGAGAAAGGCTTATTATTCCTAATACTTATTCCTAATCTAAATTATTCTATTTCTAATTAAATTATAATGTATTCAATTCTAAGCATAGTTATTAACTAATATTTGTCATTCCCCACCCCTCAATAATGATAGGGGAATGACAACAAAGATATAACAGAAATCTAAATTATTTTATTTAGCACAATAATAGCATTACAGAGCAGCTGCATTATTTTTTAAATATCAATTTGAAAAAAACTGTATTTTAAAAATTACTTAATGGTTATTTTAGTTCTAATAAAAAATAAGTGCATAAAGAACATGCCAATAACAGGTAATTAAAATACTACCAAAATATTTGAATAATTCTTCAATCTTTAGCTAAACTATGTTTGTTAAACAAAATCAAAAGTAGTGCAAAGTATCCAACAATGACACTGATTTAAAAATTATATTTTCTTCTCGGCAAGGGAATGACACAAATACTCAGAGACAAAGTTTTTCAGATAATTTAAAGATTGATATTTTAAAGGAAAGCAAATTATTTCAAAATTCTTTTTATTAATGAAAACAATTTATTTTGTGATTTAACTATTCAGAATAATTAAATTTTTTCTCACCATTTATTTTTTTAAATTTTTAATAGATTTTTTCAATAGTTTTTAAAGTACATGTTTAGGGAACATGATCCATATAGTATTGGACTACATTCTAAAAACTTAAATTTATTTTTGCCTTTTAATTAATTTTAAAAGAATTGTCTAAAATTTATATAATCCTGTCTAATTAATATACATAGGGGCAATTAATATACATAGGGATGTACAAGAAGGAGATTCTTGGTCCGTATTGCTTGCCACCTCAGTCATGAAGAGAATTCATAACTCCAACTTCGCAAAAGAGATGATCTTCGTAGATTCCACGAGTGGTTGTGAGGGCTTGTCATCCACAATGACCATACTGCTTGCTGCTACCAAAATAGGAGCTCTTCCGATAAGTGTTTTAATACATTCTGGACAAACCATGGAAAACTACATCAACGCATTTGCCTTGTTGAAGAAGAATTTTCCTTTATGCTTTGGTGGGAATGATGTAAGATTTTCAGATTTATTACAAAAAAGTTATTTGTATTTAGATATTTGTGATTTAGCTTAATGATTTAATAGCTAATAGAATGATAGAATAATTTATCAACTGCATTTACAGATGTAATTAGTGGTATACTTAGCCAATAAATGTTTAATGATTAATACAGTTAGTAGTATTCTCCTTCAAAAGCTGGTTCATCATCTTGTACGACTTTCCCTCACCTTTGAAATATGGAGAGAATGCGAATTTAATATATTTCAAGACTTTTCTTAGCAGGAGATAGTAAATTGTATTCACGATATGTTTATACATGGTGCATACATATACTTCAATTTGGTTAAAAAGTCACTGTAAACTTGTTTTAAATTAATAAAAGAATTTTGAAAAAATCAAAAGGTTTGTGGTGGGCTAAAAAAAAGGTTTTATTTATATATTTTTTGCCCAAATTTGAAAATTTTTAAAACTAATGATTTTTATGGAGCAATTTAAAATATAGATACCTAAGAATATAATTGTCATTTTCTTAACATGGTTAGTCAATTTTAAAAAAATTGTTTAAAAAGTTCCTAAGACAATTAGACTGGCTTAAAATAATTTTTACAAGTACCACTACATATTCTGAGATATTATCAATTATACTCCATAATGATCACTACTATCATATTATAATTAGGTAAATAAAGCATTACCAAGTAAGATAAAGTATAAATAAGTATAAATTGCTAGTATTAGCTTTATGCTGAATGCATAACCAGATTTTTCAACAAAAGATAAGCACTTTTTAAGCACGCAAAAAATATTTTTAATCACTTTCCGAAAAAAAAATCATAATTAGGATCCGTGCAGTAATAAAAATTCTTTTCTATAGATTAAAGTTCTTAATTTATGAACATAAAATCATTAAATTTCATAAACATTTGTACAAACTTCTCATAATCATGATAAAATAACTAGTTTCTGATAAATATTTCAGAGAAAATTGGCAAAATCATGCATTTGTTTGTAATTTAGAACAACAATCGACACAGCAAAATAAAATATCTCTTTTTAAAAGGTAGAAAATTAAGCATATTTTACAAACCCTGTATAAAAAAAAACACTTAAGAGTTTTTAAGAAATGTAAATGAAAAATAAGCACATTTTAAAAATGTTACACACCATGTTTATATAGATTTGCCAGTTTCTATAGTTTTTTCTTGAAAGTAAAGAAAGAATCTGTTCAATTTGCATTAATTATTATAATTAATTTCACTTTTTGATTTCTTAATAAGTTTAAATAATACTTTTTGTTGAAATTTATTAAAAAATAATGACTAAATTCTTGATTTTATCCATAGCATCCGGAAATAGTTATGACTGATGATTCATCAGCTGAAAGAGGAGCATTAAAAAAAGTCTGGGAGACAAGTAATCGGCTGCTCTGCCATTTTCACTTTGCACAGGCCGATTGGCGTTGGCTCTTCACACATAATATTCCCAAAGATGAAAGGCCACGTTTGATGAGACTCTTTCAAGCTGTAAGATTAGAATATTTTTGACATATTTTGATTTAAAAAAATCACAGCAAGTTGCTGAAATTCCATGTAATTTAAAAGACCAAAATAGTGGTATACGAAGCGCTAATAAAACCTATCCTAACTTATGTTTCAAAAATGTTCACTTAAATTTCTTTCTCTTTTGATTTTATACTTTCTAATACTTTTGTAATATTGTGGTTTTTGAATGTTAACTGATAAAAATATTTTATAGCTGGAAAATAATATTCATAAATATACATGGAAAATAATAATATAGCATGGCTGGAAAATAATATTCAAATATTTAATATGATTCTTCCACAATATCTGTGCAATTTAGTTCCAATTCAATATGTTTTAAAGAAGGAATTGAAAAGTGTTCAATAATTAAAATAAATACATGCCGTATTAAAATAAATACATACCGAAAGCGCCGCTTCGTCGCAAGCGCCGCACCTCGATAAAAATGAAAATTTCTTAAAAAAAGTTATAGTAAGCGCCACTCCGGCGCAAGCGCCGCAATGGTGCTAAGCCGCGCATATCAGCATCCTTTTAGAAGAGACCTTTAAATTACCATTTAGAGTATCTGTATAATAAAAAATTAAATATTTTTATGCATTTCATAAAGTAAAGTTTTAATTTCTAAATTATAATAAAAAATTTCTTTTTCAGCAAAAAAAAGCAACAAAAAAAGTTTTCTCTTTCAGCAAAAAAAAAAGGAAAAGAAAACAACAAAACTATATAAAATAAAGTTGTTCTTACCAGTTGGCACCGAGCCAAAAAACAGAAGAACGGCAAAAAAATATTTATATGTTCAGTAGCTGAATTAAGGCTGAACTGATTACAGAAATCCGTAAAACAATTTTATAAGAAAAATAAAATAAAAATTTATTAAAAGAAAGATTTTGAAATTTATTACCGTTAAGAATTTGGGGAAAAACTAATTCATAATAACGAAGCATCTAATAATAACGAAATAACTAATAATAACAAGAATAAGAAATAACTAAGCAGGCCCCAAAAAAATTCTGAAGGAATGAACGAAGGGGAAATAAGTTTCAAATTCACAATCTTTGAGGGTGGAATTTTAGTGGGTAGAATGCCCTCTCCTTCAATGGAAATAACCCAATGTGACTCAACTTAGAAAGAGAGAAGAAAATGTTTAAAAGTGGGGTGTACCCCACCTCCTCCACGTGTCATTTCTACTGGAGCTGTTTAGGAGGAATCAATCAGTTATATTTTAAAGGGGTTGGGGAAAAGAAAAGGGTATGGGACCCCTAATCCAGCATTCCAAAATTCGGCACTTAATCTGATCTAATCTTTTTCGTTTTCTTTTTTTTTTTTTAAGAAATTTATATTGATAAGACAAAAAAAATCAGCTATATTCTTTTTATTTTGAATTTTATTCTGTTGAAGTAACTTACTTTATTTCATCTTTTAAAAATAAAAAAGAAGCTTGAAGAAAAAAAAATAATAAATCTGTATCAAAAGAAACATCTGTTTCTAAAGCAGTTTAAAATAAAGTGAGAAGTAAAAACACCTGCATTTCCAATGAACAAAATAAAGAAATGGAAGTTGGAAGAAACTGATCAATCAATCTTGACAGCTGTGCTTGTGCTTTACTGATTTGCCCCCAAATTTCCCTCCTCTGTTTGACCATTAATTGGCCACACCCAGTTGACATTGAAACTACCACGTGGACAAGAAAATGAATTTATCCCTTTTGCGGTTTTTTATTCGATTCATTAATTTTTTTTTATTTTGCCGCTTTTTTTTTCTTGTTAATTGTTGCTTGCTTGTTTTTTTTTTATCGTTATTAGTTTTTAGCTTGTTTTTTGTTGTTATTCATTGTTAGTTTCTTAGCATTAATTGTTAAAAAAAAATTTTTTTGTAGTTCCCTGTTAGCTTTTTTTCTTCTTTTTCTTGCGAGGTAAGCGTTTTCTGTTAAAACAAAATGTTATCTAAAAGAAAAAACGAGAACTATGATCTCGCTCCAAAGAAGAAACGATTATTTCTTCTTCATAGGATTTCTTCTTGATTATATTATAT
Organism: Parasteatoda tepidariorum; assembly: GCF_043381705.1. Classification (NCBI taxonomy): domain Eukaryota; kingdom Metazoa; phylum Arthropoda; class Arachnida; order Araneae; family Theridiidae; genus Parasteatoda; species Parasteatoda tepidariorum. The sequence continues at coordinate 59,546,009 of NC_092215.1, read as the reverse complement.
AGATTATTATTTTGATTAAGTAAAATTTCTCTGAAGATGAGCCAGTTTTAAATTCACCCCATCATAATCTACGATCGAAACTTGACTAAATTTATTGGTTTTTCTGAAATTAACAGTGGAATTGAATTATAGTAATATTTGGGGGCCATATTGGAATTTCCGAAAGAGATCCGAAGTTCGGCATTTCGTCAGTCCCGTGAGTGTCGGATTTAGGGTCCTATTCTTCCTTTTCTGTTCGCATTAATTGTACAAGGCGCTAAATTGCCAAGGCGCAATTACAATTGCCAAGGCGCTAAATAGATTTCTAGCTTGCGATTTTTCCTTAAGCTGGGGGTGGATACAAGATGCATAGCTTTTAAATTTTCTCCTTATGCGATGTTTTTTTAAAATTATTATTTCGTTTATTTATTTTCTTACAGGCTGCTGCCGAAAATTTGCTAAAAATTGGCTATGTTCTGCAGCAGATCGCGATACGGGCGAATATTTCTTCGACTTCGTTATTAATTTTTTTTAATAGTCTTTCTTCCAGAAAATCATTTCATCTTAAATAACTTTCCTTGACAAATTTTTTTGCTACAAAAAAATATTTCGTCGGAAGCGCCGCATGTAGGGAAAAAACAACTTTTTTTTCGATAGTGCCGCGGCTCTTCCGCCGAAAAATACGGTACATATAGATATATTTGCATAAAACTATGTTTATCGCAAATGCAAATAATTTTGGTGTGTTTGTGTATCGAATATTGTTTCTTTGAAAGAAATGTTATCTTATTCGCCATTAATAATTTTATTTCTCCAATATATTACTTATTATGTGATTCACGTTTTTTTAAAACTTGTAACATTTGATTTTTATGAGATAAATGTAATATTTTAGATAATTATTAATGAGTGTATGTATGATTTATTAACGGAAAAAAAGTTAAATCATTAAACATAAGTCAGACTTTACTTTAGGTAGCTGAAAAATTTACATTAGAAACAACTATTTTTGCCCCATAGCATATCTAATAAGTATGAATTAACAATATTTATTAGAGATAGCATTTTTTTATTAAACACAATTACTCTTCCCATTGCTTTACTTTTCCCTTCTTTATTGAGAGGTTCATTCACATACATATAATTTAATTTTAGTACCAGGGTTTGTTGATTCAAATCAACTGATTTATATATATATTTAAATAAATTGCTGCATTAATTAATTTTACTTAGCAAAATTACTTTCTTTCTTTGTTAGTGTAAAATTCCAACACATTTGAAATTACAATTTGAAAAATCTTTTGATTCTTGAGATTGAAAGTACAGATTAAAGCACACATTTAATGCTGTCTTAATATAGACTTGCATAGCTGTAGAAAGTAATTAATAAACATGAATTTTTGACAGGAAACATGAAAAAATGCAAATAATGTTAACTAAAATTCTACCTTTTGATTGAAAAAGCATGGAATGAACATCTACATTATATTTTATTGGTGGAAAATGTATATTTCTAAAGCGTGAGGTTATATTAGAAAGAAATTACCCTAATTTGCCAAAAATAGAAAGAAAGAAAAAGGCTGATGAATTCAGATATTTTTTCCTTTATATAGTGTTAATCTTCCCTTCCAAAGTCTAATTAAAGCAGTAGAGTTATTAACTGGTAAATAGTATTTTTTTCTTCTTATTATATGTTTACAGCATCTTTGACATCATCAGATTTTTTTATGAAGAAATTTTGTGAAAAAGAAAAATTCCAATGAGTACATAAAAATTTTTTTAGCTTAACTTATCTATTTTGATACAGGATTAAAAATGAATATTTTAATATTAAATTGTATAGATAAAATACTTAGTTACTTTTTGATGAATGACTTCATTTACAAACACAATCTTTTGCATATATTTTGTCATATTATTTATAAGAGGGGGAAAAAAAACCACAATTTTAAATTATGCCTATATTTTGCTAATTGAAGCTTTATTTTAATAGTTAAAGAACAGGGGTCTGTCCAAGCCAAATTTACAACCGCTTAGCGGTACCTTCACAAATTCAACTTTAGGAAATTTCACAAAATACTTTTTCTTAAAATTTTATTTTTGTGTCTCATAAGAAACAGTAAATCCATATTTTTACCATATTCTTGTGTTGAATTTTTTATATATTTTTTAATTTTCACAAATTATGTCTAAATTTTCACAAAATAAGTACCTCTCAGAAAAACCTAGACAGACCCCTGTAGTATTCTTTAAATTCTCTATTTCAACTAATCTTTAAATTTCAATCATGCATTTGTTTCAAAATGGTTGCTATGATGTATTCGAAGCTATGTATTACATATAAGGTAAAATTATTTTAGTAAGTTAGAACTTCTAAAATATTGTTATAATATAGTTTTACTATTAACTTAATTTTGATAAAAACATTTATAAAGTTTTTTTAATCATAAATTAAAGCTCTTACAATGTATTAGAATAAAAAATAAAAAAATCTGATTTAAAATATAAAAAAATCCGATTTAAATGTAAAAAAAAATCACGAACCCTGTTTAGTACCTTTCAACATGAAAAAGTCTACTATGATGGATATCTTGTGACATAAAATTTTTTTTGAAACAATCTGAGTAAAACTTCATGATAAAGATTAAAATGCTGATGTGTAAGAAAGTGAACTTTTTGTATCTTGTAGGTGATGTATGCTGCTTCTGAGCAAGAATTGAGTGAGGCCACATCAAACATTTTAAAAGAAAGGAGCAAGTTCCCAGACTTCATAAAACGATTTGAAAAATTTTATGAGCGCAGAGACGAGTGGGTGTTGCTCTTTAGAGAGGATAAACTCACTCGTCAGCATAACACAAATAATTATGCTGAAGTTTCAATTCGCATAATAAAAGACAGTGCTCTGTCGAACCAAAGCTTTTAATGTTGTGGCATTGGTAGAATTCTGCATTGGAGTCTGGAAGTCCTACATACAAAAAAGACTCCTTGATGTCGCCTACTTGAGAAAAAGAGATGGTATGAATGTTTATGCGACTCTTCAAAGAAGAACCACGTCATTTGATACTACCAATATAGTATGTGAAAATGAGGGTTTATTTAAGATAAGAAGTGGTGTTAATTTTTATGAGGTGAATGCCAACATAGGCACTTGCTCCTGTAAAGCTGGGGTATCTGGGGCATTTTGCAAGCATCAATGCTTTTTGATGGACCAAAAGAAAATTAAATTCCCCAATGCACCCCCGATATCCCAGGAAGATCGCCATCAATTGGCATTATTAGCCTGCGGAAGCAAGTGCCCGGACATTTCCTTTTTCGAAGAATTTGATCATTCAAGAAACAATTAAAGTCCGATACTTTTGATATCAAACCCCATACCTATAACATCAGACTCTCATCCAGAATTGGAGGAAGAAAAAAATGAACCAGCCTCAAAAGAATTGCAGGCTCAACTTAAGGGAGAGTTATACAGACTTGCCAGCCTAGTTTCTGATGAATTAGAAAATAATTCAGTAACTAGGCTGATAAGCTCCCTGAAGAAAGTTAAAACTGCAAGAGAGCTGCAAAGCACATTTATTGTAAAAGCAAAACCTCCAACTGGGCGAACAAAGCGCATTAAGGTGCAGCCTACTTCAATAAGCCGAAGAAAATCTGCATCTCGGAGTAGCAGGAGACTCCTTGCTGGTGCGAGACCTCTTTCTGCAGGAAAAAGACTTAAGCGGAAGCGCCAGCTTTCAAAAAACATAGCAAAAAACATTCAAAATGCTAAATCACATGGGACTGCTCATTAAGCAACCAAAGTAATCCCAATAAAAAAAATCAACTGTCTTCCATTAGTAATATGTTTTTTTCTTGTATATATAAATTATATTATGACTGTGTGTTGGTTGGTGTCGTAACCTCTATTGAATCATATTTCATGGTGTGCTTGAATAGTTTTTGTTATTTCTATGGCATTAAAAGAATACAAATCCTCTTCTGTGGGGTAGTTTAAGAGGTGAAGGCCTGCAGCGACTGCAGGGCAGTTAAAAACATGATATGGTGTCAGTTCCACATTAAGACAGTTGCCACAGTTTTGATATTTTCTAGTCTTATCTGTAGAAATTTTCATGTTTTTATGATGTTTTGTTCTTAGTCTGATGAGAGTAGTGGCTGTCTTCCTATCGATGTCAAGATTAGTTATTTGATCGTGGGCTTTGATTTTTAAAGGGGTGAATAGTCTTGATTTTGCATAAGCATTTGCATCTGCCAACGTGGTTGGGATTGAGTTTTGATTTAGATCTCTGGCATTTTTAGCCAAGGAATCAGCTATTTCATTAAACTCTAGGTTCACATGGGCGGGAATCCACTGCAAGAAGCAATTTTTCCGGAGGCGCTGAAGTTGTCCAAGTTGTTCTATGATATTCAGGACAAGGCTTGAGGTACCTTTGCTGAGGGCCTGTAAGGCAGACCTGCAGTCGCTGAAGATGGTGATACCACTAAGCTGCTCCGAAGGTTCAAGATTGATGTACGTTTCGATAGCCGTAGAAATGGCTATCAATTCTGCTGTAAAATTAGATGCGATTTTTCCAGCACCAGTTGCGAACTCTCGTTTTTGATCATCAGGTAGGAGCAGTACCACTCCCGCACCTCCGTTGGTGAAAGTGGAGTCAGAAGATCCATCAGTAAAAGCCCTGACATGATTGAGGCAAGATAGAGAGTCGTTAGTTTTCATCCCAATTTCCTTGAGTTTATTCGCATGATCTTTTTTCGAGCAGGGCTCGATAAGTTCTAGACAGATTGTCGTATTCTCTGGAACAACTCCAATAGCGGGAGTTTCGTTTCTGATAAGACAGTCTTCGGGTTTAAGGTGAATTTTTTCTCTGATGGCCCTGTCAAACAGAAGGGGAGATGACCTTTTGAATCTAGATTTCTTATTCCAGTTTATAATAGTACGATGTGAAATGTGCCCCTCATCAAGACTATGGGCATTATTTGTAAATTTAACAGTTAACATTTGTCTCCTTTCTTCCAGAGGGACCAAACCGCATTCCTCTTGAATTCTTAAGTTGTTTGTTGATGAGACAGCACCAGACATTATTTTTGCAGCTTTTGCTTGTACTTTATCAAGTCTCTCTCTTGAAGTAGAGGAGGAGTGTGACCATACAGGTGTGGCATATTCCATTATTGGTCTTATAAGAGTTGTGTAAGTAGTTTTCAGTGTTTTTGGTACAGCACCCCATTTTGTGCCACAAAGCCTCCTAAGGATGTTGAGCTTTTTTAGTGCTCTATTTGAGCACTCTAGAATTTGGTGGTGAAAACGAAGCTCTTCGTCAAGTATACCAAAGTACCGAGGTACTTTGGGTTAGAAATCTTTTCTATGGGGGTGTCAAACAATGTGATATTAGGACAAAATGTGTGCCGATGTTTTCTGTTTGTGCTGAACACGCTGAGTTTAGTCTTGTTAGGATTAATGACTAGTTTAAGGTCTCTTGACCATTTTTCCAATGCTCTCATTGATTTGTTAAGCTCAGCTTCAGATTTCTGAATCCTCTCGCTGCTGTGCCAGATGGCGATATCGTCTGCGTAGCATGTTACTTTTGCTTCTTCAGAGATGTGAGGATGTAAATCATTGACGTAAATAAGGAAAAGCAAGGGGCTCAATACCGATCCCTGTGGTACACCAGCCCAGAGTCGTTTCCTTTTGGATAGTACACCGTTAAATTAAACCCTAATTACTCTGCCTCTTAAAAATTCTGCAATCCAAATCAGGGCATTTCCATTTATTCCAATTTTGTGTGCTATTTGAATGAGCCTCTGCCTCCAGACACGGTCGAACGAGGAGGTCATGTCTAGAAATATGGCAGTTGTTTTTCTTGATGGCTTCTGTTGGAAAGAATCAATTATCGACTGGCAAAGATAAAAGAGCTGGTCTGTGGTTGAGTGTTGCGCTCTATAAGCTGTCTGATAACAGTTAATTTTTTGGTTGTTGGTGAGCCAGTGTATTAGTCTTGAATGAATCAAACGTTCAGTCAGTTTACACAAGATGCTGGTTAGAGAGATAGGACGATAGCTGGAGAGGCTATCAGCGTTTTTATTCGGTTTTAGGATGGGAATGATTATTGTTATTTTCCATTCTTTCGGAATCTTACCTGTTCGCCAGGATTTATTGATGATGGTGAGTAGCTGCTCTTTAGCAGTACTTCCTAAATGCTTTAACATCGATGCAAAAATGAGGTCATTTCCCGGGGCCTTGTTAGATGGCGTTTTGGCCAGTGAAACATTTAGCTCATGTAGCGTGAAGTCTCCAGAAAAGTCCCAAATTGAGTTGTCATTTTTCGCAGTTAGAAGAACTCTTTTGCTGCTAGTGAGTATTTTCTTATCTGCTGTTTCGTAGTTAAGTCTTGAAACCCTTGAGTAGTGTTCAGCTAGAGCAGCGGTGCGCAAACTTTTTTCGACTGCGACCCCTTTTGTAGAGAGAAAATTTTTGGCGACCCCTAGAGATAAATGTTTACAAATACGATGTATATTTCGCGCATTTCCTTCGTTTCTTCGAATAAAAACATCATCATATTTTACTCATATTAATTTTATTTATAATTTTAAGAAAATACTTTTTGTATAACACAAAAATCAGTAAATTGCCCTTTAATGAGATGTATTTGGCTGCTAGTTTCTAATTATCTCATCGATGTTTGGATGTATGTTGCTAATTGCAATTCGCATATCATCTTCAGGGTTTAAACGCGAGCGGTTTTTAGTGTTTTAGTATTATTTAGTTGAATTTTGTATGGGGTTTATGATTTCTGACTCGATATTTCGTGACATTTCGGAAATCCAATTGCAATTAAACAGTGAGTGACGGCGCTTCACTTTTTATATGTACACTGTATGGTATGCAGCATGCAGGGATAATGCATTTCATAAAAATTTGGCGACCCCCACAGGGGTCACGACCCCTAGTTTGCGCACCACTGAGCTAGAGCATTAGCTGTATCAAGATCGTTGGTAAGGGGCCTATTGCCATCTGAAATAATATTTGAGTTTGTTTGAAAATTTCCATTGGTGTTTTCCAAAATTTTGATGATTTTCCAATGTTGACTCTCTTTCCTAGGGTCTAGTTTATAACAGAATTCAGCCCATTTCTCTTGTTTATGACTGTGTGTGAATAAAGTATTTATTTAAATTAAATAGAAAACTTTTTGGTTTGATTTTCAAACAATGAGTAATTAAAATAGCTCTTTTGGACCAGTTATGAATTAAATATAATTATCCAAAATAAGTCTGTAAAAACAAGTAATCAAAACAGAATTACTTTCTGTTGGTTTATATTCAAGGCTTTTCTAACACATCAATTCACTTTAATAAATTCTTGTTAACAGTTCGTTAACCAAATCATAATTCTATCAGATTGTCACAACGTTTATGTGTATTAATAGGGATAGACTTCACTGCCGTTCACATCAATCTTTATTACCTAACCTATCCTGTTTTTTTTTCCTTCATAAGTTGAAGCCACTTCAAGTGTACACATCAAAATGAATGTTGCTTTATTATGCTTGAGCTTTCCATTACAATGTCTTCTATATTTTAACAATAAAGTGTAGTTAAACTTTAAAATAAAGTTTCATATTAAAGCTTAAACCATAAAAAAAAATTGCTTTTGTTATCATTCCATTTACAATTTTGCTTTCTAAATTTATAAGTCATTAATGTCAATGTGTAATAAGTTAATTTTTATTCAATTGGATACCATGTTTTCCACTATAAGCAGTAATTTCATAAAGATTATTATAAAAAATAAATATAACTTATTTATAGTATAACAAACACAGGAAATAACATCCCATTTATATTATATTTACAATGAAATGATGAACAATAAAGAAGTATAGAATTACTTTATAATAAAGGAATACCTTATTTTTTACCTTTTATTTGGAATAATTAAAAAACAATAGTAGAGAATAATATTAATATATAAATAACAGGTATATGTCTAAGTGAGGTATAAAGAAATATTTGCTTAAAATTAACAGAAATTGAGTAGCACAAAGGATAGTAAGTGAGCTGCTATATATCTTTTTTTAATTACGTATGTAAGTTTTAATTTAATTTAGTATTTGCAGTTGGCTAACAGATCATGACCCAAAAATTATCTTTTTAAAATGCCAATTAAGAAAATATGAATCTTTGAAGGATCCTATGGCGAATTTTTTGGCTAATAACAATTACATAAGCAACAATGAAAGACTGCAAGACAATTATCTTTTTATGATAAGTAAAATAACAGACCTGCTTAAAAGAGGATTAATTCAGGTATACTAACATTTAAAATAAGCTAAATATACTGAATACTAATTTTTCTACTTTTTCCTAAATAAAATTTAAATAATCAACTTGGAAGAAATACCTAAAATTATTACGCAAACAACTGAATTTAAGAACATGATACAAGTAGTTTCCCTCCAACAAAGATTGATTCAGTAAGAAAACCCAATAAAAGTGGAGCTTTCTATTTCTTTTTACATATTCTCTTAATACTTAAAATGATTAACTATTAAATTAATAAAAGATATATCATAGTAGTCGGACATCTGATTTCTTTCTTTTTGGAGAATCTCCTATATTCATATATCTAATAATAAGCATCTGAGATACTAAGAATTAGTTTTTAAATGTTGAATTTTTACATCACATATGAAACAAAAACAATGTCTGTAAACTTTGCAAAATGAAGGTTGCAGTTGCTAGCTTAGGATAAATAAGACAAACAGTGCTACTAGCAGAGTGTATCTCTAACAGCAATGAAGCTCATTTAATTTCCTTCGATTGGTGTCTGCTAAACTATTTCAAAACTATGGCTTTTATTGCTTTCATATAGAATTCTATCTTACAATTAATTATTAATCATAATGTATTTTTATTACAAATTGATATCGANTTCTGTCCAAAAAGCAACAAAAAAATTTTTTTAAAGAAAAGAAAATTTGAATTGATATATAAATTATTTATGATTTTTTAAGTTTTTAGAATTTAAATACATGAACTTTTTATCTGATATTATTTAGATATGTTGTTTTTGCTATATTTATTCGAGGATTTCTTACTAAAATCAAATTTTCATAACTTATTATAGCTATATACAAAATTTCAGGGATAATCATTTTTACAGATTTAATCGAGTCTTCTAGGCAAGAAAGTTTGAAAAAACAAAAAGTGCTTGAAAAAGAAAATGTAGATTGTATAGTAATTCTAATACACATTCACAAGGTTTTCTACAATTTACGATATTTCTTTTTTCTATAACTCAAGGAATTTCTGAATGTTTAGTGACATTTTAAAAACATTGAAACATGTCATATTCAAGAATAAGATATTGAAATAATATGTTGCATATTGTATGATTCATTGTTTAAAAAATTGCTTCATTCTGCTAGATATTTACGTTACATGGTTTTCTTTGGATAAAGATGATTAGCAAATAGCATCCACATGTTTCGATACATTCTGAAACTTACGTTCGCAAATTCACCATAAAATGTCGCACAGCATATTCTTCAATTACGATAAGCTACATTTACCCCCAAATACTGCTACTATGATTATTTTGGTTTTCTTATATCTATCTGATACTCCCTTTTTAAGCAGAGCTTGTAAGATCCTTAAGATACTGAAATGGGGCACAAAAACTTAAAAGATAAAATATTTAATTTCATTAACTCAAAATATCTGGTCTCAAAATTTTAATTTTTAAGTTAAATATATCTTTTACAATATTGATGCTATTACGTTTTTAAAGACCGCATAAATCTTGTTAAAATATAGAAATGCTTATGTTTACTTTAACGAGTGTAAAATCCTTATCAAAATAATGATCAAGACTCAAATGTAAAACGGTATAATTGATGATAAAAACTCACCTTGCCTCAAAAAATATGAAGAGGGAAGTAAAAGTCGACATGTTTCGAGCTTTCAAATATAATCCCCCATTCTCAAAACTTGTCAAGCTTGAATAACTTGTGACTTTTATTATTGGACACTCAAAACATGTCTATTTTTATTATCATCTATTATTTTTTAAATCAATGAAGTTTTTATATTTTCGATTCAGTTTCTAAGGATTATCTATTTAATTACACAACATATTAAATTATTTCACTCGATATTAAAATAAGTTTTACATAAGCTATAGGCACAGGCTCTTTGATTGAAAAAAATAATAATTCACTACTTTCCAAAAAAAATCAATGAATTTTTTTTTTTTTTTTTTTTTTTTNTTTTTTTTTTTTTTTTTTTTTTTTTTTTTTTTTTTTTTTTTTTTTTTGTTGCAAGCCTTAAATTTCAAAAGTCGAATGTGAAAATGGAATGTCCCCAGCCACCAGGAATCGAAATTAAATAGTTTCAA